>NC_089588.1:3783638-4070021 GCF_019320115.1 Miscanthus floridulus | reverse complement strand
ATTTTCAGGCATAATTCATTCATGATCATGATACAAGTTCCAACATGATAGTTACTAGCCCATTTGAAAACTGGCCTGTGCCTGCGACAACAAGATGTGCAAAATAAATGTCCACTGGAACGAGAAATGTGGCTGATATGGGAGTAGAGATCAGCCCCATTGTTGTACTCTGATATCTTCTTGCTGCATATTCTTTTTATGTATTTGGAAGCTATGCTGATGCTTTGACAAGGCATGATATGCAAGAGTGTCTGCTATTCTAGTAACTTCTCTTATTTCACCTCTCTGGTCTCTTAAGCTGTTGCAGAAGATATTACGACCAAGACGAAATCGACTCGATAGAGTACTCAAACAAAACGGTGGCCAATGTTTAACTTCTCTTATCATCATGCAGGACATGGTAACACGACCGACAAGGGAACAAGGGTTATTGACAAGTTGGGCAAAGAAGAAGCCGTGAAGACGATGCATTCCCAGGAAAATCATCTCAAGGAGCTCCAGGCTACCATTATGGACTTAAAAGCTGAAATCACCGAGCTCAAGATTTCATTGGAATCAGCTCGTTCTCAAGGAAAGGTGTAGATGATAGGGGTCTTGTATTCGAATCGGTTTGATTGTTTAAGGAATTGTAGTTGTTAGTTAGTTGACGATGGTGTCAGTAATTTACTAATAGCGTATAGCTAAAATAAAGATGGTTCACCCTGTCAAGGTTATATATGATCCTTGTACTGACTAGGTAGGTGATGGTCCATGCGTTACAACGGGCATACAAATTGACTGTGATCACTGGAGTTTGCGTGAACAGAGATGAGATCTTTATAGATGTTCAGTCGACATATTCAGTGTTCATTCGATTCAGTGACGATCTTTTCTACTGGAGATTTGTTTATTTTTAGCAACCTTAGTTTTGGTACAAGCGTATAAGTACGTTTGTGTTGAGACTTGAGAAGAATAGCTTCGGCCTTTCTGCAAGTCTTTTGCTACAGTCAGTGTTCTCATTTGGAAGGCATGCAGCACAAGGCATTATTTATTTATTAAATTAACTGGAAAATGTGAGATTTTACTGGATTGAGCCTTTGTGAACTCATCTGGTTTGGCTAGTTGCCTTATATTATATTAGTTGGTCCTAATGGCACACAAGGAGTCAGTAAGAAATTAGAGTGCATCGAATCTATGTGATGGCTTCATGTAAGCATGACTGTTACTGTGGTGCTAACATAACATTCAGACGGACGGACACATAAGACAGCAGCATGTGCATCAATCAAAAGCTAATAAACCCAGGGGCCAAAATTAATCTCATCCCATATATATATAGTATATATATGAAAGGAATTGACAGGAATTGGATCTCAAGTTGACAAATACAGTAGATTCTATCATCGTCAGATTCAATACTTTACCTAGTCATCAAATTTCCAATTTACAATCTCATTGATTCAGAGGGAAGGGCTCGCTGTTGGCGGCCTTGTCCAGTGCAGACCAGAAGCCCATGGCCTGCTGTTGAATCGGCATCCCGTCCCGTTAACATCCGTACGTATAGGAGAATCCATCTAAACCACACACAATCCAAGCCAAGCTAGCTTCATGATTCGATTCTTCCAGTGACGAATGGAGATTTACTAATTGATCATAATGCGTTCTTGGACGGGTAGCACCGTAGCAGTAGCAGCGAGAGGCAGGCTGGATGTTGTATCGACTTGGACTGGAGCATTGTTTTAGGAGTCCGGCGGTTTTGGCAGGTGATCGATCAGTCGAGTGCTTCTGCTTTGCATTGCTTGCGACATTTGGAGCCTCGGTGCTCGCTACAGCTCTGCGACGGCTACCAAGTTCTGGTTCAGGCCTTGTCTTTTATATGTGCTTGTGCAGCTGTGCTCATCCCGTCCATTGCTACATGCAGCCTGCTCAACGACCATGTGAGGTCTAGTTGGAACTTGGAAGTTCCCTCTTCCTTGGCTGCTATCTCAATGAAGGCCATAGACAGTTGATCACAGTCCAGTCTTGTTCAGTGACCGCTGTTGCCTTCTCGGCTTCACTTGCCGCTGACAGTGGATCACCACTTCACCCCTGCTACCAGTTATATATGTCGCTGCTCCTGGTCGCTTGGCACAGGCTGTGGTCAGCGGTCTGTCAAAGACAAAGGAAAATATGAATCAACTACAATACAGTTTAAATGGCTCTTAAAGATCTAAGATTAAGAAACAAGAAGTAAACAAAAGTTATGGAAGGATGACCACCTCATTTCACAGACCATTGGCCATAGGAAATTTCGCAAAATATCTTCATTCTACAACAGAGATCCTCCTTTCATTTGAATATACTCCAGGTCTGTGTGACTGTGTCAGATGTCAAATTTAAAAGCTGCAAACACTAAATAAATTACGTTCGTTTTAACACAGAAAAGACTCTTGACAAGTGTGCCCACTTTTACATCTCTCAATTACAACTTCCAAGTTAGATCATATTAGCCTTCCAGTAAACCATATACTGTAGCCGACTCAGAACTCTTATTTTGAGACTTCACTGTTAACCATTCAACAGTGCCCCCCTCCACTTTTATCCGGGCTTGGGACCGGCATTGGCAGTGTTAGGCACCCCCCTACCCACCTACACTACCCCCTAGTATAATAAGCATATTAACAAGAAAATAAATTCAAACAGCTACGAGGCAAAGATAACCACAAACAGCTGAAGCAAATGCAATCATCATAAGGAGAATATGCCTTGGAACCAAAGAAGCACAATAGGTGACATTTGTCAGTACTCAAGTTTGCCATCAGGTGACCACCACTTTTATTCCTATCATTAGTACAGTTAGCATAGACCACCATTTTATGGGGCTCAAGAACATCAAGTGACTACTACTCATTTATTTGCCATAAGCCCATAACTAGATCAAAATATTTTCTATTAAAGTAGGTCTTCATGTTCTCTTTGTGATGATAATTTAGAGAAGTATTACAAGAACAGGGTGGGACTCAATATTTTGAAGAAATAAGACACAAGACTTGGTGCCAATAAATCTAGCATGCACCTTGACCTAAGTCAAATGCAACACTATTAGAGAATGCAACCATCAGACCATTTTTCTTTGATATTGTCACAGATTCAGTTACGACTCAAAACACTAGACCCTCATTTCCTCCAAGGAGCACCCAGCAACCAAATCAAACTACAAATGAAAGCTCAAAGAGAAAGAAGCTATGTGAATGGAAAAATTATGAAACTTCATGTTCAAAATGGAGCTATACAGACATCTTTACGTATGTAAATGCATGTGTCCCCACAAATTGCAAAGCCACCCTTCCAATTTAATACTATCAGTTGCACAGCAGACAAGAAAAAAAAATTATGAATCCACTTCGTTCTTTAACAAAGAAAACCGAGGAGTGTGTATGAATGACAAGTTCTTGTAAGAGTTAAACAAATACATCAAAATTGCAGACAAGAATTTTATTGCTAAACAGATCATCAAAATTGCAGACTAGATTAACCTTGTTCTTAAATAAAGGGCAAGACACAAATGTAGGTTAGGCACATCAAGCTGAACTCAAGATGAACATAGCCAGAAACAAGTAATATTAGGTACCAAACTCATGTGTCGACAAAATAAAATAAGCAGATTATTTTTTTATTGTTTGTTTTTTTAAAAAAAAATAAGTCATGCGCTTAGAACTGTCAACAAGGAGACAAAAGACGCAACTACACAAAATATATGGCAAAAGCTATCAGAATTACAATATGTACACAACCCTATATTTGATGAACAATACAAACATAACGCAGTTGATCATGAAGAGAATAAACTTGACAGTTTAGTATACATGTGCAGGAACAAAAAGATCTCGAAGACTATGCATAAGTTGCTATGCACTGTGATTTGTGCAACATCCAGACTTTATCTTTTCAGAATTATAGTGATAATCAGCAACAAACAATTAGGGTATAAAGCAGGTGTTAGAATCATTAGTACTCAATAACAGATATATGTTAGAATCTACAAGTCAAGCTACAATTTCCAAAATGTTTTGACAAACCACATTGCTCTTTTCTACCCCTGGTTTATCTTACTCAAAAACAAAGATTAAAGAGCACAGTACCTGTGGATGAAAATTGAACATCCATTGCTTATATTAACAAATATAGGTTGCAATAATGGTTCTACAGCGACATCCATATTAACTGCAACTCCTGAATGCTTTACGATCAAAACTAGTGGGGAACATAAATTACAGGACAAGACAACAGTCAAAGACTCGATGACACTAGAACGAACATACCAGGAAATGACGGACTAACATAAGCCAAGTAATATGGGTCCATGAAGCCAAAGTTCAAATCCAAATTAGTTTAGATTTTTTAAATCCATATCAAAGCCCGTACAGAAGTAAACAACAAATTGGCATTAAATCAAAGAACAGTTAAACTCCATACATAAGCAACCATCTACCTTCTCACGAGACTCACTTGTCAGGAAACATGTTAGATGGAACACAACATAATCCAGAACAGCTCACTTGTCAGACAACAGTACTGCATGTTAGAATCCTAAGCAAGACAATAGTAGCAATCCAACCACCTCAAGACTTAGTCAGAAAACAGAACCGACTTCCCGATCTGTAAACCACCCAGTGAAAACAGAACCAGACTTCCTGATCTGTAAACCACCCAGTGAAAACAGAACCATACTTCCCGATCTACAAACCTGGAGAGGCATAATAATGAGCAAACTGAAAACCTCAAGTCAGGACTAATAAAGACAAAAAGGACAAATACTAGATCCATCAGTTTTATTACTCAAATAGGAAAGAAAAATTCCAACTCTAACGAGAATAAAACCACATTGCATTGAGTCAAGGATGCACTGAAATAAAGCACAAAGCTCTACAATATGTAGATATGGAAAAAAGAATACGAAACTAGGTCTCTACAGCATTTAGATACGAAAAAAAAGGATCACGTTACTTCAGTTAAATGAACAGAAAGAAGATGGAACTAGGTCTCTACTGCCTGTACATATACAAAAAAAAGAAGGATCACATTACTTCAATTCAGTGAACAGAAATATGGAACTAGGTCAGCATGACAGGCTGAAAACTGAAGCACACTTAAACTATGAAGCTGTACCAACATAACATGTTCAATAATATTGTGCGCGGCTTATTACAGACATGGCTTGAAAACTTTGACCTTTACATATAGGAAGAGAGTAACTAAAGAATAGTACAACAAATGATATTAAAACCAAAAGTCTGCAGATGACATTTTCAGCCAGCAATGAGCAATGTTGCAGAACGTCCAAATGCGCATGTGACAAGAAGAAATTTAGTTCATTGCAGATAGAATATGGAATAAATTGCACCGATCTATAAAATTCAAGAAGCATGTTTGTGCGATACCAAAATAAACATAGTATTTGCATGGATTCAAGATTAGGACACGCAGGTGATTAGATTGAGCAATATACATGCAGTTGCTGGTTGATCCATAAAAGGCATGTCACAAGTAAATTGTAATAAGTGGGATGGTGCAAATCTCTATACCGATATCTATATCATATAATAATTACAGCTCCAGGCAAATATTTTTTTTCATCATACATATACTGTGCATCAAATTACACCTAAGTAAACCAAAATATGCACCCACTAAAGGACCCAATAAATTAAATTGATCAATCAAAAAATAATACTGAAGAATAAATTTGTAGAATTCTCTCCATAAACATGCCAGCTGTCCTGGCTCCCAAAAGTAAGAAAGTTATCTAAAATCACCAGAACTTCCGGATGTGACCCTTGCTACAAATCAAATCCCTATCTGTAAATCAAATCAGACTCTGCCCATATTTCCTTAGAAGACACAACCAAATTGGATTGATGAAAAAGATAGTACTGAAGAATAGAATTGTAGAATCGTCTCCATGATCAAGTCTAAATATCCCAAATAAATCAACTTACCTAAAACACTAGTCTAAAACATTAGTCTAAAACACTAGAAGTATAACTTGCTACAAAATAGCATGCTCTTTAATCAACACTAGAAGTAAAGTAACACTACAATACTACATAATAGCTCTGCAAAAAATCTGAATGACCTAAGAAATCATTGTCACAAAAGATCAAGTAATAGGGACCAAACTGAAAGTGATTGAACACCGTCTAACCCCACTTTCAAGGTTAACACTAAATTATGTGTTATATAGCACTACTACTCATCACATAATGAGTTGCTTCAATTCAGTAAATGCAGTTAAATCCTGCATGCATGTAAAATCTAAACCAATCAGATTTCCTACACCAAGACCCCCTGCTTTTTTTCAGATGCACTAATCAAAGCCTTGTCAACACATTCCAGTCATTGTAGTTGAACTTAATAAAGAACACTTCAAAGATCACAAGATCCCAAATTAGTATTAAAAAGCATAGGAGTCTAGAATAACTCGACATGTCTACTTTGATCCAGAAACAGGGATGCTAAGATGTATGAATCTTATCCTTTACCTGACTGATTTTATATTTCCAACTTCACTACTTCCAATCAGGACTCAATGCAAAACAAAGGACAAATATTGGTCCCATCATCAGTATTAAAATAGGGAAGAAGAGGATGCCTAACCTTAACGAGAACAAAACAAATTCAGTTCAATGAACAGAAAGAAGATGGGACTAAGACATGGCAGGTTGAGAACTGTCTCACACTTGAACTAAGAAGCTGAACCAACACAACATGTTCAGTAAAATATTGTGCATGGAGTTGTAAGAGAGAATGCATGAAAGACTCTGATTCACCTACTCAAGAAAACCTTTCCGATAGGAAACAAACTGCACCAATCTATCTATAAAAAATAAAATTAAGATTTGTGCAGCACCAAAGTAAATGTAGTATTTGCATGCGATTCAAGAATTCAATCTGCAAGAGATTAGAATGAGAACAAAAAATAGACATGTGGTTACTCTTAAAGAAACAATAGACATGTGGTTACTGCTAAAGTTTAGCAGATCCATAATAAAAGAGTCATGTCACAAGCAATTTATAATAAGCAGGATTGTGCCAAGTTCTATACAAATATCCATATCATATAATAATTACATCTCCAGGCAAAAATACTTTTCACCATCATACATACTGTACAACATGTATCACAGTACTATTAAACCAACAAAAGTACAAAACTAAAGATCTCTACAACACTTGAATGAGCGCATAATCCAGTAACAGAAGCCAAAAAGTCATGTCCAATACTATGTCAGGGTAATAGAAGACCCATGGTAAATCATTTGTCCAGGAATTATACAGAAGGCCTTATGATACCACCAGAGAAACAAATACCAACAGTAATTTAGCAAAGCAGCCACAACTGAAGTATTCCCCATATATCTTACTCAAATGAAGCTTCGAACACACACAGTTCTATAATCCTGGTTCCACAACCTAGCATTAAATTACACCTTAGAGAAGCAAATCAAACTCTGCATCCATGTATAATAATCTTAAAAGGAACCATCAAATTGAATTGATCAAAAATGATATTGAAGAGAATTGTAGAATCATCTCCATGACCATGTCTATATTAGCTCTAAATGGTTTTCACTCCCAAAGAAAGCAACTTATTTAAAACCACATGAACTTGAGGATGTAAGCCATATATGAAATCAAACTCTCCATGTCTTCTTAAAAGAAACCACCAAATTGGATTTATCAAAAAGTGGTACTGAAGAGTACAATTGTAGAATCATCTCCACGATCATGCCCCTCAACTCTAAATGAACTGTTCTGGCTCCCAAGAAAGCAACTCATCTACTAAACCCACGAGAACTTCATGATGTGACCTTTACTTGCAAGGCTTTCAAATAAACCTGATAGTACTCATCTGATTAATATAACTTGCCCCAAAATACAACATACTAAATCATATCATAGCTCTGTAAACCTAAGAAATCTTCCGACTACAATCAGGAGCAAACAGTGCAGAATTCTGAGCAGTCTAGTAGTTTCATATAACCAACAGGCACTGGTTTTCTTCTCCACAAAATCAGCATCCTAATCCTAATGAAGATAGAAGCATCCAATCAACAACCTTTGACTGAACAGATCACACAGCATCGACGAATCAAAACCAAATCCCCTTGAATCCATCTTCTGTTCCGATCGTATCAAAAACATCCACGCTAACCAATCAAATATATCTGACCCAACACAAACAGATCACAATCGAGTCGCCTTATCCTCCATCAGAATGAACAGCAATCAATCGAATCAAAATAACCGCACAACCCTAGACATCAACAGATACCAAATACATCTGACCCAACACAGACAGATCACAATCGAGTCGCCTTACCCTCCACCAGAATGAAAATAACGGCACAACCCTAGACATCAACGAGACAGATCGCAACAGCAGCATAACAATTAATTAATAACCTAAGTATACATATCAATCAGCAAATCGTAATTAGTCAGAGACCCAACGAGGGGTCGAGAGAAAAATAGCTAACGCAGCAAAGGAGGAGAACCAACCAACCATCCAATCCAACCTAAACGAAATCCATCCATCCATCCGGATAGTCCAGTCCGTCACACCTTAGGAACAACCAATCGAGAAACAGAGAGACGCGTCAGATCGAAACCAACGACTGCGTCTTACCTGCCACTTACCCATCCACCCCCACGGCACCGACGAGGGAACGAACAGGGAAGGAAGGGGAACCCAACCACGCGATTCTATCTATCTATCCACGAAAGAGGAAGAGGGACGCCGGGGTGGGTTGGATTTATAGGCGGCACAGGTCGGTTGGTGGTGGACGGTTCCCCGACGGAGTCGGTGGCGCGCCCGCGCTTGCCGACCTGGAGAGGACGGAGACGAAGCTGCGTGATGCGCACGCGGATTTGGCGGGGAGCACCACCGTGGGAGACGGGACGGGAGGGGAGACCACGTCACTTTGGTGGGCCCGTTCTTAGGCTGACTCCAACGGAGTAGGCGTAGCGTCGCCAAAACCTAAAATGGGTTGTTTACGGTGTTTTATCCGCACAAAATAAGCCCCAACTGACTAGGCAAACAAGTGACCCATTTTGGGTGGGAGCCGACGCGGGACGCAAATAAGCGTCCTCTCTTCGTTCTTCTGCGTCTCCACGTAGGCGCCAGGCCCACCGCCACGAGGGAAGGGGACGACTGGAGCCCGATCCGGCGAGAGCAGCGCCTCGGGGTCGCAGCACTGGAGCCGTCTCAATGCGGATCGGAGCTGAGGAAGGGGTCGCAGGTGTCGCTCCGGTAGACCGCAGGGCCACGCCGCCGGTGCCGCTCCGCCGGCGAGGGGAGAAGAGGGTGTCCAGATCTCGTGTTGAGGAAGGTGGTCGCAGGTGCCGCTCGCAGTGGCGACGGAGACGGCTTGCGCGCGACGGCTCTCACCCGCTGCGGCGCTTGCGAGGCGGCGAACGAAGGGGTCACGCCGTGAAGGGCCCGTGCAGGGGACGCTGCTAGAGCTTGTCCGCGCGCCTCGCCGGATCTCGTGCCGGAGCTTGTAGCTTGGTGGTCGGCCGTGGGGAAGACGAAGATGGAGGAGCAGGCAGCATCGGGTGGAAGAGGAGGAGGTCGTCGTCGCGGAGGTGCGCACCGACACGGCGAGGCGGGTCCACGGCAGGGGAGCCACCGGCGTGGCGAGGCGGGTCCGTGGCGCGCCCGCAAGCACGGTGAAGTGGGTCCACGGCAGCACGCGCGTCGGGGCGGCGCTCGGTTGGGCGACGTTTCGGGCTTCTCGTTTGCGTCGACTGTTGGAAAAGAGAAGTTTTGGGTCCGTGACCCTTTCGCTGTGTGCTACCCAAACCATCGAATGCCTCTCGTTTTTAGGTCCGAGCTGTTGGATACAGTCTTGTCTGCAGGCAAAAGAAGACGTCGTGCGTGACGTGACGTCCACCACGGCACCAGCGAACAGCGGTGGATGGCTGGATGGTGGTGGTACAACAGCTGCACCTCGACAAACGAACGGTGTTTTTCTCTTACAATAAATCAGCATAAACATCAGTATAAGCTAAATTTCAGCGAAACGCCTCAAATTGTGTCACTAGGATTTCTTTGTGAAATGTTGCAGCTCCAGTCTCTCTCACTCCATTGTGCGTCTCATCTTGAGTCGAATTCAACCGATGTTTCCCAAAATGTAAGTGTAGCTAGATTTTCTTAAATTTTACAGAGGCACTAGTCTCCGGACGTCCGACGCCAGCAGTGCGTCCGCATGCAACTCAGCCACCTGAACCATGGGCTGGCGTCGGGGCCCACCAATAGTACCATCCCATCTCAGCATCCCGCGTAACAGAAAAACTAAAAGGATCAAAGCGCTACCTGTCCACATAACAGAAGGGGAGAGCGTGCGCTCGTGTCCGTGCCACCATCCGCAGCGCGCCCCCTCCACCGCCCCCCGCCGTGCCCCTTCCACAGTCTAAAAATGATGCAAGGTAGTAGAAGACAAGGTGGAGATACCATGACGAGACAACAGAAGGCGAGGAGGGAGATGCAAACATCCGATCTACTTTTGAAACATCTAAATACAACACTTGCAACATATGTACGAAGACATATACAACACTTGAAACATGCGTCGAAAACACTTGCAAAAAACACATGCAACACTTGAAAACTATTGCAACACATTCGCAACATCTAGATAAAATACTTGCAACATATATGTGAAACACATGCAATATCTAGACAAACACACTTGCAACATACGTCTGAAAAAATAAATAAAACATTAGGAACAGACGTTTGCAACATACGTATACAACCATTGCAACGTATGCAATATCTAGATCTACTTTTGCAGCATAAATATGAAACACTTGCAACTTAGATATGAAAAACTTAAAATATAAGCTTGCAACATACGTTTTCAACGCAATGTCACCTTGCTGCTTGGACGAATGGAGTTCATCGTTGTGGAGCTCAACGCCGGCGTGGACGTCGGCGGCGGCGCATGGAGCTTGTCGGTGCACCAGCGGAGTGGCGAGCACTGCGCGACCTGGGCGAGTACCCCTAGAAAGCAGGATGGAAGGGCGAGCACGTGCGGCTGCGCGCGACATGGATTGGGAAGAAGGCTGCGTGACTGGGAGGAAGGTGCTGTGATTGGGGATGGAGCGCGTGGCGTGGGATGGGGGTGTTGCGCGTCTCGTGGCGGCGAGGCAGAGAGGACAGCGCGATGAAGCCGCACGCCAGCGAATTAGGAATTTTTGTTGAAGAAGGGAAGCGTGATTTTTTTAGAAAAGGTCGCTGGTAGTGAAGAAGGGAAGCAGGCTCAGTTGCCTTGTTGGACCCGATCGCTGTGCCAGGCCCAGTAACGGGGCATCCGGACAAACACCCTCACCGGAGCATTAGCGTAAATTTTAACAGATTTATAAAAAATATTAAATTTAAAATCTAGCCACTAAACTTTATACCAATTTAGCTCTTGAGACTACAAACAGGAACTCTAAATATTCTCTAAATATTAGACCATCTCATAAAGCTTTAGACCACACAAATGAGCTGAAGTTTTAGTCCTCAGCTTTAACAACTAAGATTTAGACCTAAGAATCAAGACAAGCCCCTTATTATGCAACTATAAATTAATGATTTTTTGTAAATATATTCGGTCAAAGTTGGCGCCGGTTATTTCGTAATGGAGAATGCTTCCAGCTTCAAAAAAAACATTGAACTTCTGAGTAAGTAAGGCCCCGTTTGGCAGAGCTTCACTTCACTAGTGAAGCCATTTTTTTGGCTTCAGCTCCACGAACAGTTCCACCGGTGGAGATGAAGCGGTTTTGGTAAACCGTTTGGCAAAATGGCTTCCCTATGAGAGCATGTTTTTAGGGGCCTGGAGGAGAAGCCGGGAGAAGCCACTTTTTTTGGCTCCATCCCACCCCAAATCACTGTGAGAGCATGTTTTTAGGGGCTTCACAAGTGAAGCTATTTTACTTTACCCCGTTTGGTAGAAAACGGCTCCAAACGACTCCTGAAGCCGGTGGAGAAGCCCTGCCAAACGGGGCCTAAGAATACTCACACGCGGACGCGCACATAACTCTACCTAAGTACTCATCCTAAAAACCACTGCTATATTTGACCTTACACCTGAGCGTCCATTTGGTACACACACCTCGGCCTAGTTTCACGAATACTGTTAGGTACGGTAAAAGTCCGTTATATGTTGTTGGGATTTCCTGCTTCGACTTGATCTTGGGAGGTCTTTGTTCGTTCATGATAGCAATGGTTGGTTACTTAGTATTTTGCCATGCAATTATGTCGGGTATCAGTATTAGAGATACCTAAAAGAAGGAAGCTGATGGCCACTAACGCTAACTCACCCGGATGGTCAAAAGCGTATTTTGGTCTTGCCTGACCCTGAAGGTACGGGCTCCATCACGCCTGACCCCAAGGGCGTGAGCCCCGTCTGGCTCGATCCTGAGGGCACGCGCTTTGTCTCGCTAGACCCCTCGAGCGCGGGCTCTGTCACATCTAATCCCCGAGTGAGCGGGCCCCATCTCGCCTGACCCTGAGGGCGTGAGCTCCATCATGTCTGACCCCGAGGGCGCGGGCTCCATCTGGCCCGACCCCTCAGGCGCGGACTTCGCCTCGCCAGACTTCTCGAAGGGGGATTCCGCCTCGCCCGATGGGGGTCCATACCACCTCCAACCACTACGGGTCTAAGAGAATGAACCCAGAGTTAAACTTCTGACACCAGAAAGGGAGTAGGCGCGTCCTAACGTGACCCACGGCCACGACAGGCCATACCTGAGGACTCACGTCGCTAATAGTGTCGGGTGTGCCGGCACTATGCTATATAATCCCTATACAACTTTTGACGGGGGTATCTGCTAACCATGCCACCCGCCGAGATGGAATGGAGTGCCACGACCGGCTGACGACGCCCACGTATAGCACCAGTGATGAACAGGGTCACGACGTGGAGCCATCCCTGTCATCATCTACAGGACCGGTAGGACCCGCATAAAGGAGATGAAGGACGCCATGACCCTAGAGGCCTTCTTCCTCCTCGCTTTTCTCTCTCTCTCTCTCTCTCGTGTAACCTATGCCTTTCCCTTCATCTATAAAAGAGGAAGCAGGACGCTCCATGAAGGGCACGCTGAACGGCGGAACAAGACTCAACTCCGTTCGACATTTTCATCAGAGACTTGGGACCTGCTCCCTCTTTCACCCGTTTATAACCCATACTAGAAACTAGTGTCGGTAACACGAGCAGCAACAGACTGGACGTAGGTGTTGAGTTGTGATCCAAATTTAGTTATGTACAAGATAAAGGCTAACTTCTGACGGAGCGAAGCGAGGCCCGTCGCCGGGAGGCTTGGGCCGAAGCGGTACGGATCGTCGCCTATTAGGGTTTTTCCATCTCTATATATACTTCCTGTAAGCCGTCGTCTTGGGATGAGATAAAAGATATAAATCCCCGACGTTTGTAACCTCACCCGATATAGTGAAGATTTGCTGGCTAGCGCTGTGGTTTTTTCCCTTCTTCCTTGGGAGGGTTTTCCACGTTAAAATCTCATGTCACTGTGTTTGATCTACTGTTCTTCATCGTTTATAACAAGTGGTACCAGAGCTTGGTTTCACATTAGGGTTTCACGATGGTATCGATGAAGTTTGATCTACCACTGCTGGATTATAAGATGAGATTTGAGCTATGGCAAGTCAAGATGCGAGCGATTCTGGCACAATCTTCGGATCTTGATGAGGCGCTAGATGGTTTCAGAGGCAAAGGGCAGAAGTCATGGACCGCTGAAGAGAAGCAGAAGGATCATAAGTCTTTGTCTCTGATTCAACTTCATCTACATAATGATATTTTGCAAGAAGTGCTGCAGGAGAAAACTATCGCAGAACTTTGGCTCAAGCTGGAATCGATCTGCATGTCCAAGGATCTAATCAGTAAGATGCACATGAAGATGAAGTTGTTTACACACAAACTGCAAGAAGGTGGTTCAGTGATGAACCACTTATCGATCTTTAAGGAGATCGTTGCTGACCTAGTGTCGATGGAGGTAAAATATGATGATGAAGACTTAGCTCTTCTACTGTTTTGCTCATTGCCTAGTTCGTTTGCAAATTTTCGAGATACCATACTATTAAGCCGTGATGAACTAACCCTTGTAGAAGTATATGAGGCCCTCTAGACGAGGGAAAAGATGAAAGGTATGGTTCAGTCTGATGTGTCGTCCTCCAAGGGAGAAGTGTTGCAGGTTAGAGGCAGGCCTGAGCAGAAAACCTACAACAACAACAATAATCGAGACAAGAGCAAGAATGGTAAAGGCCATTCGAAGTCTAGAGGCAGGGATAAATTCTGTAGGTATTGTAAGAAAGATACTCATGTCATTGTGTTGACACCGTTTTTTGCACATGTCAAAATAATCGGAGTGGACTAATCGGTAAGGGGAAAGTTATTGAATACTTTGATAGCCGATGAAAGCTAGCTTGTATAGATGGTTGCCGATGGCTGGTGGTGGTCGATGGAAAGGTTGGTTTGGATTCGGGCGTTGCCGATGAAGTTAGAGGTGTTATTGTCGATGCCGATGAGAGGAGATTTGAAGACTACTGCCGATGAAACAGGGAATATGCCGATGAAGGAAGGCTTGAAGATTACTGCCGATGAAATAGGGAGTATGCCGATGGGAAGGAGGACGGTGATATTTCCATCGTAATTGAGGCGGACAGGGAAATAGATAGAAGTTGATTTCCTTTTTTATATTAGTTAGAGTATGATTCATGTAAGAGTCACGTGTTTCCCTAGATATGGGATTGGTGTCCTAGTTGTGTTTGGTTGTGTCTCTTTAGATCAGGGTATAAATATGGAGTAAGGGGCAATGTAAGAAAATATATCAATCAATATCAAAACCAACTTTTACTCCTATTTGCATCTACTTTTCGGCGACTTCGTCAATTTGCATACTTTTTCTTTTTACGAGTTCTCATTGATTCGGCGAGCTGCATCGCTTCAGTGCGATCTTCGGCGATTCTCGAGTTCCGCGTGAGCACCTCTTGGCCGTGACTTCCGGGCGTATCGCTGTTGTCAGGACCAAAGTGTTCGTTTCTTCATCCTTGTCGATTAGCAGGTCAAATCGACTGGCACGCTTTGGATATCGATTCGGGTATTAGCCCTTTGTGTTTGCAGATCCACTTTTGCATCAACACATCTTTTGGCACGCTCGGTGGGACAAGTCAATCAATATGTTCAATCCCGAGATCGATGCGGGGAACATTATCGCAGTATCAGAAGAAGATCTCAAGGAAGAACAGAGGCAGGCTATGGAAAAGGCTGTAGAAGAATACAAGCAGCTTTGTCTGAGATCGTTTAGCTTGAACAAGAGTGGACAAGTCATCCAGAAGCAAGATTTGCCGTTGCCTCGGCAGGTTACCTTTGACTCCAATCCTGGTAAACTTCAAGAGATGGTTAATTCTGCAGTAAATCATGCTTTGATTAATCATTCCAATGTGCTGTCCAATACTGTTCATAATGCTGTGGTTCGAACTCTCAAAGAGGGACAAGTGGCATCACATTACGTCGGGCCTGCCTATCATCAACCAGAGCCGACATCTGTCAAAACTCTATCGGCTCCTTCGGCTGTTGTGGGTACAGAAGTGTCTTCCCCTCCAGTATCGGCAGGTTCACCTAATATTCAATCTACACCGATACGATCAGATCAGGTACTACCAGGAGGGCGAATTCAGCTTAATACAGATCTATCGGCATCAGCTATGTCAGGCCCTGTGTCTCAGAATAGCCAGATTCCTACTAATTGGTGGGGATATGGTATGCCTCCGGAGTCATCTGTTTTCAATCCTAGATTACCTCAAGTGTTTGATGCAGTAGGGAGAGCTCCTATACCATCGGCCGTTTCGCCGATGGCTCAAATGCCTCAATATGCCGCAGCTACTTCTGTGCAACCAACTCCAGGAGGTTTACAGATGCCTATGGTTCAAACATTCAATTCAAGTCCATCGGCGAGCTTACTGCCGATGCAGCAGAAAGCCCCTGCTACAAGTCAAACTGGGGTTCAGTTCATGCCTCAAACCGGTTATAATTATCCAACAATATCAGCAAATTACCAGCCATCGGTAAGTTTTGTACCGATGAGTTCTAATAATGATTGGTCAGGACAATTACCTGTTCAGCATACAGTTCAGCGAAATCAGCAGGTCGCAGGGATTCAACAAGGTCATATGCAAGCTGGTTTCCAGAATCAAGCATCGGCAGCTCAGTCGATGAATCCTTTCCAACAGGTTAATGGACCACAAGTAACGGCAAATATGCCGATTGCTGGAGATCGTGGGCCACAAAGATATGTGGAGGGATGTCAGCAGGCACCTCCGGTAGAAGTTCAACCAGTTCGTCAGCAGGAGGCTGATGCTTTTTGGGCCGATAAGATAGCAGAAATTATGAAGGATCAGTTTGGGATAAAGCCCAAGGTCAATACGTATTCTTATCGGACTCCGTACCCTCCTGCATACGATTTAATTCCTCTCCCAAATCGGTACAAGGTACCGGATTTCACTAAATTCTCTGGGCAAGATGATACATCAACAATGGAACATGTCAATCGCTTCATTATTCAATGTGGAGAGGCAGCTAACAGAGATGAGTTAAGAGTTCGATTATTTTCATCATCTCTGTCTGGATCAGCATTTACATGGTTCATTTCATTGCCACCAAATTCTATTATTACCTGGGTTGATCTAGAAAAACAATTCCACAAGTATTTCTTTGCTGGAATCCATGAAAAGAAGCTTACCGATTTAGTAAAATTGAGACAACGTAATGATGAATCGGTAGAGAGCTTTGTACAAAGGTTACGAGATGTAAAAAATAAGTGCTACAGCCTGGTGCTGGATGATCGGCAGCTTGCCGATTTGGCTTTCCAGGGGTTATTGCCACATCTTAAGGACAGATATGCTTCTCAGGAGTTTGAAAGCCTCAGTCATCTTGTGCAAAGGATCTCTGATCAGGACACTAGGGTTTTTGAACCTAAAAAGAACTGGAGTAAAAAGGTATCATTTGTTGAAGAGGTAGGAGATTCTGACTCTGATGAAGAACCAGTTATCGGCTTAGCTGAGTGGGTTAAGAATAAAAAGCCGATATCATGTCCCTTTGGTCAGAAAGAGCCAGAAAAGTTTACCTTTGATATCACCAAGGCCGATAAAATATTTGATCTTCTGCTTCAAGAGGGCCAAATTAAGCTGTCACCTAATCACGTGATTCCATCGGCAGAAGAGTTGAAGAAGATTTTGTACTGCAAATGGCACAATGCAACTTCACACAGTACAAATGAGTGCAAGGTATTCAGGCAACAGTTACAATCGGCTATTGAATCTGGGAGAATTAAGTTTGGTACTTCCAAGACCCAGAAGCCGATGAAAATTGATCAACACCCTTTTCCAGCAAATATGTTGGATGCCAAAGGAAAGACCAAGGTATTGACATCAGAAGCTGCTGAGAAAAACGCGTCAGTAGACCCCCAACATCGGATAACTACCGATGATGCAAAGAGTAAGGGTTTGCTAGGGGAAAGCAGTAGTTCCAAAAAACCTCCTCGACCTGGCATTGTGATTACTCATCGAAGGCAGCAGGAGGGTTGGCGTCAACGTAATGACCGATATCGGCAACAGCAAGAAATGAGACGTCAGGAAGAGTGGAATCGACATAAAGATCATTGGAGATGTCCGTTCTTCATCCATTGCTGGGAAGAAGGTATAAAATTGCCGACTGTTGAAAATTGCCCTGAGTGTAACGGTTATTACGGAGTCTATCGTTCAGAAAGGATGTTTCAACGTGGTAATCAGGGTTTGTCTATCAACGAACCGATCAGAGGCAGAGCATCAGTGCATGATCGGCTGGGGGGCAGACTTAGTGTACATGAGAGGCTTGGTAAACGCGCTGGATATTTTCCAAGGAATCAAGAGGAGCTTGAGGAGATGGCAAACGCAAGAGTTCCCGATGAGGAGATATTCTACAGGGACCCTAATATACGTCGTGTAGAATCAACTAGGACTTGTTATCAGCCGGTTTGGAAAACCAAGTTTCCTCGATGGTGCCCAGAGGGTCTGACAAAGACGCAGAGGAGGAGGATGCAACGTGAGCGTCAGGAGGATTTATACCAGGAGGAAAATTCCTCCAATGAAAAGCCTGGTCATCAGCAGTGGCAGGTAAAACACAAAAATAAGGGTCCATCGGCAGATGTTAATATGGTATTCATGTTGCCGATGGAGTTTTTGGCACTATCTGATAATGAGGAAGAAGTTGTTCTCTCTGATCAAGTAGCTCAGTTAACACTAGATCCAATGATGGCCGTTTTTGAGAAACCTACCGATGACGAGAGACAGCATCTTAAGGCTTTATTTGTGAAGGGCAGAGTTGATGGGCAGCCTGTGTCTAAGGTACTTATTGATGGAGGGGCTGCGATTAATATTATGCCTTATGTGATGTATCGGAAACTTGGTAAGGGGGATCAAGACTTGACCAAAACCGATATGATGTTGAAAGATTTTGAAGGCAATGTGTCACCGGCTAAAGGAGCAGTGTGCGTGGAATTGACCATCGGCAGCAAAACCTTGCCAACGACGTTCTTTGTTATCAACGGCAAGGGTGCATATAATCTGCTTCTAGGGAGGGATTGGATTCATGCTAATTGTTGTGTTCCTTCTACAATGCATCAATGCCTCGTACAGTGGATTGGGGATAAGATTGAGATCGTCCCTGGTGATTCTTCTTATATCATCGCATCGGCAGAATCAGATACTTATGAGCGAACTAAATGCATATCAGGAGAAGCTTGGGAAAAAGAGTTCCTTAGAGTTGCTGATTATGAAATTCCACCGATCCAAGCAGTCGGTTCTGAAGAGGAGTTTTAATGGATAGGTTTGCCGATGATGGGAAATTAGGTCAAGGGTTCACATCGGCAGATGATTTAGTAGAAGTAGATATTGGTGATGGTAATAGGTCAAGACCTACTTTTATTAGTGCTAAGTTAGATTCCAAGTGTAAGCAGCGAGTAACAGATTTATTAAAAGAATATAAAGATTGTTTTGCTTGGGATTATACTGAGATGCCTGGATTAGACCGGTCGATAGTTGAACATCGGTTACCTATCAAATCTGGATTTCGGCCACATCAGCAGCCAGCGCGCCGATGCAACCCTAATGTACTTCCTGACATTAAGGCCGAAATAACTAAATTAATTGAAGCAAAGTTTATTCGGCAATGTCGATACGCAGAGTGGATCTCTAATGTGGTTCCTGTTTATAAGAAAAATGGAAAACTTCGTGTTTGTATTGATTTCAGGAATCTCAACAAAGCCACACCAATGGATGGTTATCCAATGCCGATTGCTGATTTATTGATTGATGCTGCGGCTGGACATCAAATTATTAGCTTCATGGATGGTAATGCAGGTTACAATCAAATATTCATGGCTGAGGAAGATATTCCCAAGACTGCTTTCAGATGTCCAGGTCATGTGGGGTTGTTCGAGTGGATAGTCATGACGTTTGGTTTGAAAAATGCCGGTGCTACTTATCAAAGAGCTATGAACTTTATTTTTCATGAATACATCGGCACATTAGTGGAGATCTACATTGATGATGTAGTGATTAAGTCTGGAGATATCACAGCGCATTTAGCCGATCTGCGAAAGATACTAGAGTGCACAAGGAAGCATGGATTGAAGATGAATCCTAATAAATGTGCATTCGGTGTATCGGCAGGACAATTCTTGGGTTTTATGGTGCATCAGCGGGGCATTGAAATCAGTAGGAAGTCTATTGATGCAATTAACAAGGTGATTGCTCCTGCCAATAAGACTGAATTACAATCTTTGATCGGTAAGATTAATTTCATTAGAAGATTCATATCTAATCTGTCGGGTAAGATCAAAGCTTTCAGCCCATTACTTAGATTGAAAGCTGATCAGGAATTTGTATGGGGAGTTGAACAGCAATTAGCCCTTGATGAAATTAAGAAATATTTATCAAATCCTCCAGTGCTAGTTCCACCTCAACATGGGAAGCCTTTCAGGTTATATTTGTCAGCTGATGATGCAGTTATCGGTTCAGCTCTTATTCAAGAATTTGAAGGGAAAGAACGTGTTATTTATTATTTGAGCAGAAGATTAGTGGATGCTGAGACAAGGTATTCGGCTATCGAGAAATTGTGTCTGTGCCTATACTTTTCTTGTATCAAATTAAGGCATTATTTGTTATCTGCCGAATGTACGGTCATATGCAAAGACGATGTGGTCAAGTATATGTTGTCGATGCCGATATTAAGTGGTAGAATCGGCAAGTGGATTTTAGCATTATCGGAATTTGAACTACGCTACAAATCAACTAAGGCAGTTAAAGGGCAAGTGATGGCTGATTTTGTCACTCAGCATTGTAACACGGTGGATTCTCTGGGGATTGCTCCCTGGACACTTTTCTTCGATGGGTCCACATGTGGTGAAGGAGCAGGTATCGGCATTGTGTTAATTTCACCTCAAGGGAAGAAGTATGAGTTTTCATTGCCGATTGTTGCTACAGCAACAAACAATCAAGCTGAATATCAAGCCTTGATAAAAGGGTTAGAATTGCTGAAGGAGATACGTGCCGATGTTATTGAAATCTTTGGTGATTCTATGCTAGTTATAAATCAATTGGCTGGAAGTTATGAATGCCGAAGTGAAGCTTTGATTTCGTATTATGAAAGGTGTTTGCAATTATTGAAAGGATTTAGAGATTTTCGTCTGGAACATATCTCTCGATTGCATAATGAGGAAGCTAATCGACTAGCTCAGCATGCTTCAGGGTATCAGCCTATTCAGGAAGTGCTAACATCGGCAGTTGATACCGATGACTGGAGGAAAGAGATTGTCGATTATTTAAAGGATCCAGGTAGAAAAGTTGAGAGACGTATAAGGTTCCAAGCTACCAAATATGTGCTCCTCGATGATGAATTATATTATCGAACTATAGATGGAGTTTTACTCAGATGTGTTAACAATGATGAATCGAAAAGCTTGATGGGCGAAATTCATGAAGGAGTATGTGGGGCACATCAATCGGCTTTCAAGATGAAATGGATGATCAGAAGGAATGGGTACTATTGGCCGACTATTCTTGAAGATTGTTTTAAGTATTTTAAAGGATGCCAGGGGTGTCAAAAGTTTGGTAATATTCAAAGAGCGCCTGCATCGGCTATGAATCCTATAATCAAACCATGGCCGTTCCGGGGATGGGCTATTGATCTCATTGGTCAGATTTATCCGCCATCGAGTAAGGGACATAAATTTATCCTGGTTGCTACCGATTATTTTACAAAGTGGGTTGAGGCAATTCCTTTAAAAAAGGTGACATCGGTCAATATGATTGATTTTGTGAAAGAGCATATTGTTTACCGATTTGGTATTCCTCAGACTATCACTACCGATCAGGGCACTATGTTTACATCAGGAGAATTTGATGAGTTTGCTGTGGGTATGGGAATTAAAATTTTAAATTCTTCTCCATATTATGCTCAAGCTAATGGTCAAGCTGAGGCTTCTAACAAAGGGATCATCAAACTCATTAAGCGCAAAATTGAAGAAAATCCTAGGAGGTGGCATACAGTATTAAATGAAGCCTTGTGGTCATATCGGATGTCATGCCATGGTGCAACCAAAGTAACGCCTTATCAGTTAGTATATGGACACGATGCAGTGTTGCCTTGGGAAATTAAGGTTGGCTCTAGACGAATACGTTCTCAAAATCAGCTGACAGCCGATGAGTATAATACTCTTATGAAAGATGAGTTGGAAGATGTGGCGGGTCATCGGTTAAAGGCTTTAGTTAGTATTGAAGAAAATAAGAAAAGAGTAGCTAGATGGTATGACAAGAAGGTGAAAGTAAAAGAGTTTGCCGATGGAGATCTGGTCTGGAAATTGATTTTACCGATTGGGACTAAAAGTTCGAAGTTTGGAAAGTGGTCTCCTAATTGGGAAGGTCCATATCGGATAAATCAGTCTATTCCTGGTAATGCATATATTTTAGAAACCCTCGAAGGGGTTGTGTTTCCCAGAGCGTTAAATGGAAAATATTTAAAGAAATATTACCCTAGTATCTGGACAGATGCATAAGAGTATAAGTGCCGATAACAGTACTATCGGCTGGAATTATGCTAGAGTATCAATGTCTTATAAAGTACCGATACAATAAATAAGATTACACGTTCAGCAAGGATTGGATAGCTAATATCGCACGCAGGCGAATCTGGTCGGCTTCTTCCATTTCCTTGATATCGTCATCGGCAGCACCCTCCACAGGCTTGAGTTTCTTCTTCATGACTAAAGCTTTGCGAGCTTGGATATCTCTTTCTTGCTGAAGGGCTTTGACGGCATTGGGTAGCTGGCTTTCTTCTTGTTGAGCATGAGTTAAGGCTGCATCGATTTCTTTCAATTCAGCCAATAGAGCTGCCTTCCTTGCCGATAGATCCAAGATTTTCTGCTTAAGTGCAGCACCCGAAGTCTGCAAGTTGACGATGCCCTTGTGCTTCTCATCAGCGATTTGTTTCAGTTGTAGCATCTCTCCTTTAAGTTGAGCTTGAGCTGCTCTATCGGCAATGCGCTGAGCAGCCCGTTGATATTGCAGTTGACGGCTTTCTAAATGAGCTGCTGAGAAGAGTATTTCTTCAATATCGGCAGGGACCTGGCCACGAATTGTTTTGAAAATTGCCTTTGCGGGGTCCGAGTCATCTACCAGTTGGGCGGTACTTTGCTGTAGCAAGTTCAGGAGGGTTTCCAACTTGGATTTAGTCTCTGCCGATATTGTTCCCAGTGCAAGGGAAGAACTTGTTTCCTCTCCATCGTCGTCAGAAATGTCAATGGCAAAGGAAAATAGGCTGTTCGGAGAATCTTGTTCCTGAAAGAAAGACAAGGAGATCAGTCAGGGGTAGGTATGAGTATTGTAAAATCAGATAGGTTAATCGGTCTACCTGTTTCAAGGCAATTTCTTGTGCTTGACTGGAGGAAGCAACTTGGAGTATGTCGTGTGGATCGGCTGAGCTTGCCGATGGGATATCCTCTGTGACTTCATCGGTGGTGGGCTCTTGAGGTATGATGACCGATGGCATTGGGGCAGATGTAGGGATCGGCATAGACCTTTGTCGTTTTGGCTGTGCTTCAGTATCTGTTGAAGCTTTGCGCTTTGCTTGGACATCGGCAACGATTGGCTGGGGGGCATCGACACTTGATTGTGAAGCTTGGGCATCTGGTACGTTTGCTGATGTACCCAATTGTTGCTGCAAAACAAGTGTAAGATATGATATTTAACAGGTAAAATGTAAAGTCAAGAAGCTACCTCTGAAGGAGTGGTGCTTGATGTCGGCGGAATTGCCGATGACGATCCCGTAGCAGCTCTTACCCCCTGATGATTAAGGTTAAATATAGTTTGTGATCGGCATAAGTGAAAATAAACAAGGTTGTTACCTTAAAGGCTTTGACCAAGGTTGTAGCAGCGGCCGATGGGGTAGCCCTGGATGTAGCCAATTTGGACTTAGAAGTGGTGGTCTTAGTAAGAATCTTCTGGCGGGTCAAAGCGGCTAAGGTAGGAGCGTTGTAGCCGATCGGCGATGTTGGGGAAACAGGCCGAAGGTTGAAGGGTTTCCCACTTTTGCTCACCGATGGTGCTGGGTTATTAACCTGTTACAAGGGAATCAGTTACTGATAAATGAAAGGAAAAGCAGAAGGGAGTTCAAAGGAAATTTACCGCGTCGTCAGGGATGGCATATTCAGAATCGATCATGTGCCGATATGTGTGAACAGAAGTCGCGAACAGTTGCTCTTTCCACTCTCGCCACCATTGCTTGTATGACTCGGTGATGAAAGAGATTGGTGTCCAGGTGGATATATCGACATCTGCGGTATCGGCATCAGGAGAAAGTTGTACTACCTTGTTCCAGTCTGTTCCGCAAGTGATTGTTTCCCTGGGTTTGATCACATCGGCAAAGCAGAGTTTGATTGGCAGTTGCCCAAAAGCCAATTGGCGGGATACTGCCGATGGGTTGTAAAATTCATATGTAATGTTGGTGTTTTTCCCGCTGCCGAATGTGTTTACTGGAATTGCCCTGGGAGTGATGATAGCCATCATAAGCTCATTATCTTGATTTAGAGTGTCGTCGGCAAAGTTGAAAAGAAGGGGGAATCTGTTTTCTTCGTCGATATAAGGTACCCAGGCCCTATGATCACGAGAGAGACCATTATAGAAGCTTTGAAAGAATCTGCCGATTTGGTCTTCGTTGGCTTCTGTTCCAGGGAGGACGATTATGGCTTCACCAAAATTGAGGGGTGAGCGTGTTGCCGATTCATCATCCCCGAGCACATAATCTTCAGCAATTTCTCGTGGGAATTGTTGAGCAAAAAAGTCCCATTGCAAACGTTTGTGCATATGGGCATTCAGCCACATGTTGATAAACCACCACGGGCCTCCCAGGTTGCCGATGGGTTCGCCAAGCAGAAGCTTCTGAGACACTTGGTGAAGAAGATGATAAGTGGAGCTCAGAAGGTATCGGCCGAGAGGAAACCTTGCGCCATTAGCTAGAAGTTCAGCTGCAGGGAGGAAGGCGTTGGTTGGTCCTACTGATCGACCACAGAAGATAAATTTTTCTAACCACATATTCAGGAATGTGGCATGTTCCCTCTGGCTAGGTGTCCCGGTTTTCTGGTATTCTTGAATGTATCCTGTCCAACCGCCGATGTTACGGGTATTCACTCTATATTCAGGCTTTCTACCATAGATGGAGCCTTCATCGGCAGTTGAGATGTCCAAGCCAGTAAGCATGTGGACATCGGCAAGGGTAGGAGTAGCTGGGCCATGTCCAAACATAAAAGTATTGGTTGTATCTGACCAGAAATAAGCAGCTGCAATTATCATTGATTCATTTTTCTGCATATCGGCAATAGAGAGCCTGATACATTGGTCTAATTTTCGTTCTGCCCAGTATACTTGCATCGAGTTATTAACTCTCAAGTACCAGTCTTTCCACCCCTTGGTGGTTTTGGGCCAAGATCGGAATGTGTCTTTCCACAAATTCAGAGAGAAATTTTGGGCTCTAAAGGGGATTCTGTTAACCTCTGCATTGATCAGATCGGTTGGATCTGGGTTGCCCATTGGTCCGAGGCATTGGACGTGTGGCTGATCGGTTGGGATAATTAATTTGTTGCGCAGTTCCTAAGGTTATAGAATCCAGAGAATAGGAAAAAAGGGAAAAAATCACCAACTGAATGAATTTGCGAAAAGATCAAAGTAAAGGGTAATGGAAGTGGAGCAAACCGCGGGGACGTCGAAGTTGATGGCCATGGTCTTGAGGAAACTTGAAGTTAGCACCGGAGAAGGGTTCTTCTTGGTTGGGGTCGCGTGGTTGTTCGTCGGAGTCGCCGCCGGAGAGAGAAATGCCAAGGATTGGAGGCTGAAGGTAGAAAATGAGGGTTCCGGAGGAATCTATTTATAAGCCGCCCGGAGTAAGGGTATTTTGGACTTATTTCTATGTCGCGCGCATATAGGTCGAGACAGTTCAGAAGGATATGGTAACTGTTCGCACGATAATCAAGGGATTGTACAGATGAGTTGATGGCAAGTAATCATGACTTAGAGGGGATGTCGATACAGGATATTTTAATTCTGAAAATGGCAGCATTATCATGTTAAGATCTTGCCGATGGGTTATTGTTTCGGTATCTTAACCATAATCAAGGCAAGAGTGGTTGGCGATTGTGCGATATTTACTGAAATGCGTGAATCAAGATTAGATTTGATTGGATTTGATAACAGATCAAGTTTTGGCTTGGAGAGTGAGTTACGGTAATCGGGCGAAGGCAAGCGTTATCTGGAGTAAATTTCGGAGCATTAATGGTTTTATACTCCGAAATTGGGGGGCATGTGTTGACACCGTTTTTTGCACATGTCAAAATAATCGGAGTGGACTAATCGGTAAGGGGAAAGTTATTGAATACTTTGATAGCCGATGAAAGCTAGCTTGTATAGATGGTTGCCGATGGCTGGTGGTGGTCGATGGAAAGGTTGGTTTGGATTCGGGCGTTGCCGATGAAGTTAGAGGTGTTATTGTCGATGCCGATGAGAGGAGATTTGAAGACTACTGCCGATGAAACAGGGAATATGCCGATGAAGGAAGGCTTGAAGATTACTGCCGATGAAATAGGGAGTATGCCGATGGGAAGGAGGACGGTGATATTTCCATCGTAATTGAGGCGGACAGGGAAATAGATAGAAGTTGATTTCCTTTTTTATATTAGTTAGAGTATGATTCATGTAAGAGTCACGTGTTTCCCTAGATATGGGATTGGTGTCCTAGTTGTGTTTGGTTGTGTCTCTTTAGATCAGGGTATAAATATGGAGTAAGGGGCAATGTAAGAAAATATATCAATCAATATCAAAACCAACTTTTACTCCTATTTGCATCTACTTTTCGGCGACTTCGTCAATTTGCATACTTTTTCTTTTTACGAGTTCTCATTGATTCGGCGAGCTGCATCGCTTCAGTGCGATCTTCGGCGATTCTCGAGTTCCGCGTGAGCACCTCTTGGCCGTGACTTCCGGGCGTATCACTGTTGTCAGGACCAAAGTGTTCGTTTCTTCATCCTTGTCGATTAGCAGGTCAAATCGACTGGCACGCTTTGGATATCGATTCGGGTATTAGCCCTTTGTGTTTGCAGATCCACTTTTGCATCAACACATTGATGATTGTTGGAAGCTACAGAATAAGGAGAAAAGAAACAGTACGTATAAACCGAAAAACAAATCCGATGGTGATGATAAGGCCTCTGTTGTCTCCGCTGTTGATAGTTCTGATTCAGGAGATGTTCTTGTTGTTCTTTCTAGTTGTGTTGCTGGTCATGATGAATGGATACTTGATTCTACATGCTTGTTTCATATATGCTCTAACAGAGATTGGTTCAGTTCTTACGAGTCTACGCAGAGTAGAGATGTCGTGCGTACGGGAGATAACAACCCACGTGAGATCGTGGGCATTGGCTCCATTCAGATCAAGATGCATGATGGCATGATATGCACACTAAAAGATGCGAGACATATACTAGGGATGACTAGAAATCTCATCTCCCTCAGCACACTTTATGTCGAGGGGTACAAACACTCCGGATCAGGTGGAGTGTGTAAGGTATCAAATGGCTCTCTCTTTCATATTGTCAGGTTCATAAACCTGGGGTCCCTCATGGACCGACTTCCCAACAAAGGCTCGGCCCAGCAGATAACGTTGCAAACGACGTGCAAACTCCTGGGCCGGCCCGAACACCTAAAATGATAGGCCAGAAGGGCGATCCAATCTCTGATCGAAAGGCTTGGCCGAGGAGGAACAGCGCCCGCTTCCGACTCTAGCCCGCCTCTTCGACCGAAAGGCCTCGCTCAGGAGGAACAACGCCCGCTTGTGACTTCGGCCCGCCTCCGGATGGCCTCTCCAACTAGAAGGCCTGGCCAAAACATCACTTCCGACACCGACCCGCGTCTTCGACCGAGGATGCGCCAAACCCCTGCTACAGCTCTTCTTCGACTGGCACAATCAGAGCCGACTAGGACCAACCGACTGGAACGCCCGCTCGGTAAGGACTAGGAAACGGACGGAGAAAGTAAGGTAGGGCACTCAAGTCAACCGCCATACCAAGGACCGTACCCTGTACACATGTAGGACAGTACCCTGCAACCTTCCTGGCATGTCAGAACCCAAGCAGTGTTGTAGGCGTCGATATTTTCCTACAGTGTTGTGGGCGCCATCAACTCCCAGACCAGACAAACATGGTAAGGCTCCCCCACGTGCCTCTAGGCATCAATGATGTTGTGGGTGCCGGCATTTATCATACAAGGCGAGCATGGTAAAACCCCCTACATGCCTCTAGGCATTAATAGTATGGCAGGCACCGACGTCTGCCATACCAGAAGAAGACAACGCAACCTCCCATATGCATCTGACATTAACAGTGTTATGGGCGCCTACAATCATCTTGTACCCGACGACGTGGGCAACAAGACTTAGCATATGTACACTCTCCCTCTCTCACTTGTAAGGCCATCCCCTTTATCTATAAAAGGGGATGCGCTCTCTCCCAAAAGGAGAGGTTGATCAGTTCACCAAGATCAAATTAGTTCACTCATACACAACAACAGAACCACCAGGTTCAACCCTTGAGCACATGCTCAAACACTTAGCACATAGCAGAGCTCCCGTCACTCTCGGCCCTTCAGACCAGAGTCCGACTAGACCTCTTGTACCCCCCATCTTTCTCCCTTCTGTTTGTAACCCCACAACAAACTTCGAGCACCTGGGCTCAGGAATAAAGTCACCGACTGACTCAAACTGGATGTAGGGCACGTTGCCTGAACTAGTATAAACCCTGTGTCATTGAGTGCTAGGCCACATCCGATCACAACGTACGATAAAACTACAAATATTTACGTGTTGGTCACTTTCTGCACCGACACATACGATAGGTGATATGAATTATGCAAAGTTATATGTTCTTAGAGGAAGCACTTTACATGGTTCCGTCACTGCTGCTACTGTTTCTAATGATGAACCAAGTAAGACTAATCTCTGTCATATGCATCTTGGGCATACGAGTGAACTTGGTATGGCAGAATTGATCAAGAGAGACCTGTTGGATGGCTGCATGTGGGTAAGATGAAGTTCTGTGAGCACTGTGTTTTTGGTAAGCACAAGAGGGTAAAATTCAATGCATCTATTCATATCACCAAAGGTACACTTGATTATGTACATGCTAATTTGTGGGGGTCGTCTCGTAAGCCCTCTTATGGTGGTGCTCATTACATGCTTACCATTATTGATAATTACTCTAGAAAAGTGTGGCCTTATTTTCTAAAAAATAAAGATGATACTTTTGTTGCTTTTTAAAGAGTGGAAAGTTATGATAGAAAGGCAAATTGAAAAGAAGGTAAAATTGCTTCGTACTGACAATGGCGGTGAATTCTATTCGGATGCTTTTAATGATTACTGCAGGGAAGAAGGCATTGTCAGGCACCACACCATCCCGTACACTCCTTAGCAAAATGGTGTGGCCGAGCGCATGAACCGAACCATCATCTCGAGGCCTCGTTGCATGTTGTCCAATGCTCGTATGAACAGGCGTTTTGGGCTGAGGCTGCTAACACCGCCTGTTACTTGATCAACCAATCACCTTCTATCCCACTTAATAAGAAAACTCCCATTGAGGTATGGTCTGGTATGCCTACTAATTATTCACAGTTGAGAGTTTTTGGTTGCACTGCTTATGCTCATGTTGATAATGGAAAGCTAGAACCTAGAGCCATTAAGTGTCTGTTTCTTAGTTATGGTTCTAGAGTTAAATGATATAAGTTATGGAATCCTAAAACTAAAAAGACTTTCATGAGCAGGAGCGTTGTTTTTAATGAATCTGTTATGTTTAATGACAGCTTGTCCACAGATGCTTCTCCAGTTGGTTCTGATGAGCAGCAGCAACAGGTTAGTGTGCAGGTGGAGCACGTAAATGATAACAAAACTGAAATTGTTGATAACAATATTCACGATATTGTTCAGCACTCACCTCCTATTTTGTAGCCTCAAAATCAGTCTATTGCAGATCGCAGAACAAAGAGGAATTGTGGACCTCGTCCATGTTTATTTGAGGAATGTGATATGGTTCATTATGCCTTTAGTTGTGCTGAACAAGTGGAGAACATTCATGAGCCGGCTACATACACTAAAGCTATTGTTTCTGGTGACCGTGAGAAGTGGATATCCGCTATGCAAGAGGAGATGCAGTCACTCAAGAAAAATGGCACATGGGATGTTGTGCGCTTGCCTAAACAAAAGAATGACGTTCGTTGCAAATGGATCTTCAAGAGAAAGGAGGGTTTATCTCCTAGTGAGCCTCCAAGATTTAAGGCAAGGTTAGTAGCAAAAGGTTTCAGTCAGATTTCTGGTGTTGATTATAATGATGTGTTCTCTCCAGTTGTAAAGCATAGTTCAATTCGTACATTTTTCGGTATTGTTGCTATGCGAGATCTTGAGCTTGAGCAGTTAGATGTAAAGACTACATTTCTACATGGAGAGCTCGAGGAGGAGATATACATGGACCAGCCAAAAGGGTTCATAGTACCTGGTAAGGAGGATCATGTTTGCAAATTAAAGAGGCCCTTATATGGTTTGAAACAGTCTCCTCATCAATGGTATAAAAGGTTTGATTCTTTTATGATGTCACATGGTTTGAAGAGGTCTAAATTTGATAGTTGTGTGTACATTAAATTTGTTGATGGATCACCTATATACTTGTTATTATATGTTGATGATATGTTGATTGCTGCTACTAGTAAGAAAAAAATCACTACATTGAAGAAACTATTGAGTAGTGAGTTTGAGATGAAGGATCTTGGTGCTGCTAAGAAAATTCTAGGTATGGAGATTACAAGAGATAGAAATTCTGGTTTGTTATTTCTTAGTCAGCAAAGTTATATTCAGAAAGTTCTTCATCGTTTCAACATGCATGATGCAAAGTCTGTTAGTACTCCTATTGCTCCTCATTTTAAATTATCAGCTTTACAATGTGCTAGTACGGATGATGTTGGGTTCATAAACCCGGGGTCCCTCATGGACCGGCTTCCCAACAAAGGCTCGACCCAGCAGATAACGTTGCGAACGACGCACAACTCCTAGGCTGTCCCAAATACCTAAATGATTGGCCAGAAGGGTGATCCAATCTCTGACCGAAAGGCCTCACTAAGGAGGAACAACGCTCGCTTCTAACTCTAGCCCGCCTCTCCGACTAGATGGCCTGGCCAAAGAGGAACAACGCTCGCTTCTAACTCTAGCCTGCCTCTCTGATCGTGGATGCATCGAACCCCTGCTTATAGCTCTTCTCTGACTAGCGTAGTTGGAGCCGACTGGGACCAACTGACCGAGGACGCCCGCTTGGTAAGGATCAGGAAACGGACGGAGTAAGTAAGGCAGGGCACTCAAGTCAACCGCAATACTGAGGACTGAACCCTGCACACCTGTAGGATAGTAACCAACAGGACATGTCAGGAGGGTGCCCTACAACCTTCCAGGCATGCCAGAACCCAAGCAGTGTTGTGGGCGCCGACATTTGCCCTATAGTGTTGTGGGCGCCATCAACTCCCACACCATGACAAACACAGTAAGGCTCCCCCAACATGCCTCTAGGCACCAATAGTGTTATAGGCGCTATCATTTGCCCTACATGGAGAACACGGTAAAAACCTCCCACATGCGTCTAACATCGATAGTGTTATGGGCACCTACAATCATCTTGTACCTAATGGCATGGGCAACAAGGCTTAGTAGCATACGTACTCTCTCTCCCTCTCTCTCTCTTGTTTGTAAGGCCATCCCCTTCATTTATAAAAGGGCATGCACTCTCTCCCAACAAGGGGACCCTAGAGTTCACTCACGCACAACAGTAGAACCACTAGGTTCAAACCTCGAGCACATGCTCAAACACTTAGCGCACGTAGGAGCTCCCGTCACTCTCGGCCCTTCAGACCAGAGTTCGATCGGGCCTCTTGCACCCCCCATCTTTCTCCCTTCCGTTTGTAACCCCACAACAAACTTTGAGCACCTGGGCTCAGGAATAAAGTCACCGACCGACTCAAACTGGATGTAGGGCACATTGCCTAAACCAGTATAAACCCTATATCATTGAGTACTAGGCCACATTCGATCACAACGTATAGCAAAACTACAAATATTTATGTGTTGGTCACTTTCTGCACCGATAGTTGGCGCCATCCGTGGGGAAGACGATGTACGTTCACACTTTTGGTCATCGGATGGCCCACTTTTCCGCCACCTTCACCATGGCGGGCTCAAGTGATATGACTCGCTTCGGCTTAATAGGGTTCCCCGCACTCCCACCTATTGGGATACGGGGGCCTCCCGTCTTCGAGCCGTCCTAGGCCTTCCTCTTTGGAAGCCTGGACTTCGTTGCCGACCAGCTCGGCGTACTACACCTCCGTGAGGAGGCACTTGTTCTGATGCCCGTCTGAGGGGCGCCCTCCATCGGCTCTGGGACACCCAACGACTTCAACGACGAGGTGCCTGCGCTTCATTCTGAGCAAATGCTCTGCTCAAACCCCGCTGTGAGTAATGTACATGCTGTTATTTACTCGCTATTTACTATCTTCCGCTGATTATCCGAAGGGACCGTGTTGTCCACACCGCAACCACCGTATGACCGGTTCCCCTATGGCCTTGCGTCCCCCACAGACACATATGCTCGGGGGCTTCGAAGGACGCTGGCGCTGCCCCCTCTCACATCTGAATTTGTGGGAATGGCGAGTTATGCTCCCACCACTTTCCACAAACTCCTAGATGACGAGGTTGAGAGCGACGGCTCTAGCATCGGCGATGTGGCACCTAGCCACCATCCATCCTAGGAGTGCACTATGGCGGATGCTCCGGGACAGCCACCGGTGGTAGCAGAGTCCTTACAGACTCACACCCCTTTGGACCCTCATGCGGGGCCCTCGCGCTCGTACAAGAGCACAGCGAGGAGCTACGATAACAGCGACAGAACCAGCCGCCACCTGCGCCAGTGCACTTGGTGCAGCATGTTGCTCCCCATGTGCGTGACCCGGTGAGCGGCGCCTGAGGTCATGCCCGCCAGGTCCAGCATGACATCATGGATGAGGGGAACGACCCCCCATAGTTCGCTCGGGCTAGCCAGAACTTTGCCGCTGCCGCAATGCTTCTACATGGCATTCCCGAGCCCATTGACCCCTAGGAGCAGGCGGTCCACCGAAACCTCCGTGCGCTGGTGGAAGACATCGCCGTTCAACAGGCAGAAAGCTCTGCATTGTGACTCTGACTCGCGGCCTCTCTCCCCACCAGGGGAGTTGGGACGCACCAGACAGATCGCTCCATCCGCTCACCTCTACAGCCGCCAAGCATAGCATAGGAGGCCGTAGCTATGCCATGGTTTGGCCTGGCGCCTGCTCCACACCGACCACCGATATGCGAATGGCTTGGTCCAAACCATGACGCTCACAGCGTCATTAGCAATCGGCATCAGGCCCGACATGATGATGATGTCCTTTGGGTGGCGGTGAGGGCAGGCAACATGGGCCCTGGCCGGACCATCGAGGGGAGCGGTGAAACGTGCCCTAGGCATGGTCGCCGGCCAGACGACCGGAGTCCTAGTCCGGATGGCCTAGGACCATAGGCCTTTGGCCGACACATCCATAGAGCGCCGTTCCCACAGCGCTTCCGACCGCCCACTAACATCGCCAAGTACAGCGAGGAGACAAACCCTGGTATATGGCTCGAAGATTTCTGGCTCGCCTACCAAGCCAGAGGGGTGGATGATGACCTTTTCATCATTCAATATCTCCCCATCTACGTGGGGGAATATGTTCGAGCATGGCTTGAATTCCTCCGGCACGACAGCATCCGCAACTGGGTGGACCTCAAGAGGATCTTTGTTAGAAATTTCCTGGGGATGTATGTCCACCCTAGGAACTCCTAGGACCTCAAGAGCTGCCAGCAGGAGCCCAGCGAGTCCTTGTGGGATTACATCTGTAGGTTCTCCCAATGATGCAACTCCCTCCCTGATGTCATCGACGCGGACGTCATCAACACATTCCTCTCTGGGACAACCTGTGAGTCCTTAATCCACAAGCTTGGTTGCCTGAAGCCCCATACCACCCGTGACCTGCTCAACATCACCATGAACCACGCCTCCGATGAGGAGGTAGTTGGAGCGGTCTTCAATGGAGGTCGGGACAAAGGTAAGGCCAAGCGTGAGGACCAAGATGAGGGCCCCTCCACATAGAGGGGCAAGAAGAACAAAAAGGATCGACGCTGACTGGCCAACACTGTATTGGTCGCCACAGCTGATCGCGCGGGCAAGTAGCTCCAGCAGGGCCTGCCTGACCACTTCAACAAGCTCATAGATAGCCCATGCACCAACCATGTCTACCCCATCAAACACCTCTACAAGGGCTGCGAGCTCCTTAAATGTTTCCTGCGATAGTCCGGTGGGCCAAAAGAAGGAGACGACAAAGAGACGACAGCCAAGAAAGGAGGCGCGACGGGCAAGGACGGGGACAACTTCCCCGACCCTGAGGAATGCATCATGATCTTCAGGGGATCTGATGCCATCTGCTCCAAGCGCCAGCACAAGGTATGCTATAAAGAGGCATGCGCCGCCGCGACGGCCGTCCCCTCCTTCCTTAGCTGGTCAGAATCTCTGATCACCTTCGATCAGAGGGACCATCCCTCCCACATCGCCGAACCAGGATGCTACTCGCTCATCATCGACCCCATCGTCCACAAGAAGCGCCTTACCAAGGTGCTAATGGACGGAGGCAACGGCCTCAACATCCTTTACGTCGACACCCTCGATGCCATGCGCATCCCCCGGTTGGAACTCTACCCAGCAGGCTCTTCCTTCCACGGCATGATCTCAGGAGCGCAGGCATACCCGCTTAGGCAGATCAACCTGCCCATCACATTTGGCAACCGAGCCAACTTCCACTCGGAGGTCCTCACCTTCGAAGTGGTGGACTTCCCAGGGTCCTACCACGCCATCTTGGGGCGGCCATGCTACGCCAAATTCAGGGCGATCCCCAACTACACCTACCTCAAGCTAAAGATGCTGGGACCGAAAGGCGTCATCACCGTGGGCAGCGCCTTCTTGCATGCCTTCACGTGCGACCGCGAGCATTTCGAGCTCGCCACCACCGTCATCAACTCGTCCGAGCTCCCATGGCTCAGGGAGTCGTCGACCCCAGCAGTCCTGGACTACAACAAACCAACCTCCTCGATAGCCTTCCACCCACTCGAGGAAACCAAGGCAGTGGGAATTGACCCCACTGACCCTATCACGATGGGGGATCGGGACCCAGCTCCCGCCTAAATAGGAATGTGAGCTCATCGATTTCCTACGCGCCAATCGTGATGTCTTCGCATGGAAGCCTTCTAACATGCCGAGCATACCGCGGGAGGTCGCCGAGCACGCGCTGCGCCTCATCCCAGGCTCGAAGCCCACCAAGCAGCGCCTGCGCCACTTTGACGATGAGAAGCGCAGGGCCATAGGCGAAGAGATCGGCAAACTCCTGGCAGCCGGATTCATCAGAGAGGTATTCCACTTCGACTGGCTTGCCAATCCTATTCTTGTTAAAAAGAAGACCGAGAAATGGAGAATGTGCGTTGATTATACTGGCCTCAACAAAGTATGTCCAAAGGATTACTTTCCTTTGCCACGCATAGACCAGATAGTTGACTCCACCTCGGGATGCGAGATCCTCTCCTTTCTGGATGCCTACTCAGGCTATCACCAGATTGCAATAAAAGAGTCTGATCAACTCGCAACCTCGTTCATCACCCCATATGGTTCGTACTGTTATATAACCATGCCTTTTGGTCTGAAGAACGCTAGAGCCACCTACCAAAGGTGCATGCAGCAATGCTTCACCGACCAAATCGACCCGCTCGATCAGCCTGATCAAGCTGAGCGGCCGAAACCAACAATCACCGTCTATGTTGATGACATAGTGGTCAAAACGGCTCAAACTTGTGACCTAATCACAAACTTGGCCGCAACATTCGCGAACCTCCGATGGTTCAACATCAAATTAAATCCCGAGAAATGTGTTTTTAGGGTTTCGAAAGGGAAGCTGCTTGGATACATTGTGTCCGAGCGCGACATTGAGGCCAACCCCAAAAAGATCACGGCCATCTCCAACATGGGCCCTTGAAAGATCCTAATGGCTAGAGGGGGTGAATAGCCTAATAAAAATTCTACAACAACACTTAACAAAATGGTTAGACAATTTTGAGGCGAAGCAAGTGTTGCGCTAGCCTACTCAAAATGCAAGCCACGTACCACAATTCTAGTTTAGATAGTATCTATTCACACAATAGCTATGACACTACCCTATGTTAGTGTGCTCTCAAAGGCTAACTAAAGAGCCACACCAACCAACCAACCAAGCTCTCACAATTAGCTACACTAAAGAGCTTGACAACTAGTTTGCGGTAATGTAAAGAGGGTGATCAAGAAGGTTATACCACCGTGTAGATGAAGGAACCAATCAATCACAAGGATGAATAACAATGAAGACCAATCATCTCAGAATCAATGATGAACACAATGATTTTTTACTGAGGTTCGTTTGCTTGCCGGCAAGCTAGTCCTCGTTGTGGCAATTCACTCACTTGGAGGTTCACATGCTAATTGGCTTCATACGCCAAACCCTCAATAGGGTGCCGCACAACCAACATAAGATGAGGATCACATAAGCCATGAGCAATCCACTAGAGTACCTTTTGGCTCTCCACCGGGGAAAGGTCAAGAACCCTCACAATCACCACGATCGGAGCCGGAGATAATCACCAACCTCCGCTCAACGATCCTTGCTGCTCCAAGCTGTCTAGGTGGTGGCAACCACCAAGAGTAACAAGTGAATCCCGCAGCAAAACATGAACACCAAGTGCCTCTAGATGCAAACACTCAAGCAATGCACTTGGATTCTCTCCCAATCTCACAAAGATGATGAATCAATGATGGAGATGAGTGGGAGGGCTTTGGCTAAGCTCACAAGGTTGCTATGTCAATGCAAATGGCCAAGAGGGTGAGCTTGAGCCGACCATGGGGCTTAAATAGAAGCCCCCACGAAATAGAGCTGTTGGGCTCCTCACTGCACATAACACGGGCTGATCGGACGCTCCGGTCATATTGACCAGACGCTGGACCTTAGCGTCCAGTCACGCGATGCGTGCCATGTGTCCCCTCTCTTCAAATACTGTTCATCAGATTTCATCAGTCATCTGTTGACCAGACATAGCGCACAAACTGACCGAACGCTCAGCCTCCAGCGTTCGGTCATTTCTAGTAAGGTTCTAGAAATGAATTTCTTCGACTGGACACGTCCGGTCATGCTTGACCAGACCCAGCCAGCGTCCAGTCTCACAGTGACTTTCTTCTGCACTGCCTGACAATAGGACCAGATGCTGGACCTCAGCATCCAGTCAGTCCACGACCCAGCGTTCGGTCGATGACCGACGCTGGTGTCTACGCTGCCACACTTGATCGGACGCGCCAGTCTCTCTAAGACCAGCGTCCGGTCACTCAGTGACCAACAAGACTAACTCCTTTTCACCTCTAACTTCTTCACTCTTGCTTAAATGTGCCAACCACCAAGTGTATCACCTTGTGCACATGCGTTAGCATATTTTCACAAACATTTTCAAGGGTGTTAGCACTCCACTAGATCCTAAATGCATATGCAATGAGTTAGAGCATCTAGTGGCACTTTGATAACCGCATTCCGATATGAGTTTCACCCCTCTTAATAGTACGGCTATCGATCCTAAATGTGATCACAGTCACTAAGTATCTCGATCACCAAAACAAAATAGCTCCTACAATTTATACCTTTGCCTTGAGCCTTTTGTTTTTCTCTTTCTTCTTTTCAAGTCCAAGCACTTGATCATCACCATGGCATCACCATTGTCATGTCATGATCTTCATTTGCTTCACCACTTGGAATGTGCTACCTATCTCATGACCACTTGATAGACTAGGTTAGCACTTAGGGTTTCATCAATTCACCAAAACCAAACTAGAGCTTTCAGCCCTATACGCAACATCAAGGGCATACAAAGGCTCACCGGCTGTCTGGCCGCCCTAAGCCGATTCATCTCCTGGCTTAGTGAATGGGGGATGCCACTCTACAATCTCCTCAAAAAGACGGACGCCTTCGTCTGGATTGAGGAAGCTCAACAGGCTCTAGAGAGCCTCAAAGTGTCACTGACGTTAGCCCCAATCCTCATCGCTCCCGAATAGAGAGAACCCCTCCTCCTCTACATCGCAGCAAGCAACCATGTGGTGAGCACCGCCCTGGTCATCGAAAGGGAGGAGCCGGGACACCACCTTAAGGTCCAGCGACCCGTATACTTCGTCGGGGAGGTACCCACCGACCCCAAGGTCCGGTACCCCCAAGTGCAGAAACTCCTTGTTTACACCAAAATTTGGAAGAAGAGTCGCAAGGGACTCAAAAGATCCCAAGATCATGTCAGCAGGGAATCAATTGCATGTAGATCGAAATTAGCTAATTCGAATGCAGCACTAGAATTGGCTTTCTTCAAGCAGCGCCAGCAGATAACGACAAAGGCTAAGATCGGCGCCGGGACAAGACATGATGACTCTACGAAAGGGGAAAGATTAGAGTCCAAGTTATATTAAATTAGGAATGTTTTCTCTTATGGCCAAAGATTGTGATGAGTCATGCTTAGATAGGAGTCATACGTAGGTCCCGGGTATAAATATCGAACCCCGGCTATTGTAAAAAGACACACAATCAATCAAATACCAGTTATTTACTTTTTTCAGCTCTAGCCACCCCTTAGGAGTAGGAGTAGAGTAGATCTCGGCGAGTTCTTCAGTAAGTACGGCTGCATCGATCCGATCGACCTCCACTGCTTGTCTGTAAGTACCGTCATGGCTTATACCTATGTTCGTAAGGCTACATCGATCAAGTCGACCTCTACTGCTCGAACTAGATTGAGGTCAAGTTATCGGCTCTATCTAAGGGTGGCATTCCTTCGGATAGATTCAATAAGTTACCGATATTGCCTATTGCTTCCATTATTTATTTAATTACAGCAATATCACTTCATCCGATTGGGATTGATCTAGATCGGCCTTATATCCTTTTTAACCCATCGTTTGTTAACCTAAAAGTGATTTAATCTGTACTTTAAATGATGAGTTATGTTTTATCGGCTGTTTTACATCAATCTTGATCGTGCATAGCGTGTGGTTAAGGCATGTTTGATCTTGAGTAGATCTATTGGCTAGCAAAAACTATTCCATGGCCTGTTATCATGGCCTGTGTGATTCTGCCTCACACCCCACTGTTAGCACCATGGAGTGGGGATTGTTATTTGGTAGATTTGTTCCTAAGAGGGCATGACCTTAGCTGTGCGCTATACCTGAACCGGCTGTTTTAGCTGATATCAAGCGCTTTCACGAACCGTTCGCACCACGAGATCGTTGAAGTAGCGATAGGTTGAAAGATGTGTTAGCCCCATGATCTTATTATTCTATTACAACCTGCATGATTCTGCCTCATGCCTCACTGATATTGGTAATAAGTTAGGGTCGTCGAGTCTATTGTTGTTTCTACGGCCTGTATAATTCTGCCTCATACCCCACTGGTCATAGCGATAGATGAGATCTAACATGTTCATTAGATTTATCTCTATTAAATGGTTGAATAATGATGAACTGTTTCTTTTATAAAGGAGTTCGGTTACTTGCAGTCATTGGCTTAGCATGAGCTAATTATCGTTAGTATCTTATTGCTGTCGACGAAATATGGTCGGCAGTCTACCTAGGGGTATGCCCAAGGTAGTAGATTATCGGCAGACAGATGCGCAAGTCCCAAACAAGACGGTGACGCAAGACAGACACGAGGTTTTATCCAGGTTCGGCCGCCAAGAAGGCGTAATACCTACGTCCTGCGTCTGATTTGTATTGCTGTATGTCAATGAGAGATATTTTTTAGAGGGGTCCCCTGCCCGCCTTATATAGTCCGGGGGGCAGGGTTACAGATCTGGAAACTAATCCTAGTCAGTTACAACTGCCATATCTGGCCGGATAAGGATTCCTATTCTAACCGACCAGGATCCTGCTTGGTTGCCAAATCCGTCTTGATTCCTTGTGCGGGACTCCGATCAGGTTAACTGGGCCGCACGTCATCTTTCGGGTGGACTGAACCCACCGATCCGGGCCAGCCCAAGCTTAGCCGTAAGGGTATAGGGGTTAATACCCCCACAGCTAGTCCCCGAGCATCATGTATTATGCTGCGACACGCCTTTTGAACCTTCTCCGACAAACGAGGCTTGAATTCTTGACGCCTCCGACCACCATCATCACCGGAGAAGTAGGTTGTCCGAAGAATGTATGGTGCTCTTAAGAAAAAAGAAAAAGATATCTGTCCCAGGAAGTGTGCCCACTTGTATTTCTGATAAGAAATGTAAGTGCACCTTGAAGCGTAGCATCTTTGATCATCAGAAGCGTAGGGGTCGAAAAACAAACACATTCACCGCAAGGTGAAGTGTGCCCACTTAGTCCCCGAGCCTGGTAGTAGGTGACATAGGCACGTGGTGCCAGGGTCTAAAAGAATTCCCAGTTATGTTGAGAACCCAATCGTCGTACAGGCGATACGAGATGCACCGGCAGGTGCATCGTACCGATGTAGTCCCCGAGCTTGCTGGAAGGCGAGGGATGAGCCTTGTAGCAAGGTCTAAAAGAAAAGTCTCTTAACTGTATGTGAGTACAACTCACATGTAGCCAACGAGAACCACTATTCTAGCAGTGGTCGGGGCAGTCCCCGAGCATACCAATAATCCTCATAATCATTCAAACACAGGGGTCAATTTAAACAAACACATTCACCGCAAGGTGAAGTGTGCCCACTTAGTCCCCGAGCTTGCTGGAAGGCAAAGTATGAGCCTTGTAGCAAGGTCTAAAGAAAAATCTCTTAACTGTATGTGAGTACAGATCACATGTAGCCAAGGAGAACCATTATGCAAGCAGTGGTCGGGGCAGACCCCGAACGCGGCCGTGGTCGGAGCGATCCCCGAGCACAAAAGTGGCCTGGGCAGTCCCCGAGCACATTAGTGGTCTAGGCAGTCCCCGAGCACTTTAGTGGTCTGGGCAGTCCCCGAGCACATTAGTGGTCTGGGCAGTCCCCGAGCACTTGAGTGGTCTGGGCAGTCCCCGAGCACTTTAGTGGTCAAGGCAAATCCACGATCACTTGCGCTGCTTGTACCATTATTTTGTGTACTTCTTTCTATTCTCTGCTAAGTCCAGTCTGACACATCTGGTCAAAAAAGTAAATAGGTATAGTACGTCATTCTGTCTTCTCTTTCTGTGTTTTTTTTTTTTTTTTGTGCAAACAGTCGTTTGACACCTGTATTGAGGTGTGTCAGTGTGGGCCCCCTTACACCATCAACGAAGAGGCGCGTACACTGTTAACGAAGGAGCGCGTTTATTGGCGCAGATTTCGAGGTTGTGTGAACAACCGTCTGCGGCGCGTGCGCACGACTCCCAATATTCTCGGGCGGACGAAACGACGGTGATCTTTGTTTTATATAATGCAGATCTGGTAAGTTACTCATACCATTCCCCATTGTCATCCGCCGCCGCAACCTTCTTCCTCCTCCTGCCGAACCCTATTCCCCAAAAATCATCACCAATCCCCTCGGTCTCCCGCTCCCACCCACTTCGTAAGCACGAACTAATGGCGAAGAGAGACGCCCAGAAGAAAGGCGGGGTCATGGCGAAGGAATGGTGGAAGTCGCGGAGCAACGAGCAGACCATCGAGGACCTCGTCGCCATGGGAGTGCTCCACAACAAGGCACTTGCGGGATGGCGTGCACCGGAAGGAGAAAGCTTCCCCGATCCACAACCAGGTGAGATTGTGGTCTTTGAAGATTTCTTCAAAAGGGGTTTTGGGATTCCAGTGCACCCTTTCCTTCAGGGTCTCTGTTTGTACTACGAGATTGGGATTTGCAATCTGCATCCCAACTCGATTCTTCTTGTCTCCACCTTCATCCATCTCTGCGAGGCTTATGGCGGCTTCCAGCCCCATTTCGACCTCTTTCGCCACCTATTCTGTCTTCGGAAGAAAGGGAGCGGTGGCTCGAAGATCGCCGGAGGCGTTTACCTGAACCTGCGCGACGGCATGAAGGCTCAATACCTGCACTGCCCCTGGAACACCTCGTTGGACGAGTGGTACAAGAAGTGGTTCTACATCCGTGAAGAGCCGAACACCATCACTTTGTGCGATGTGGGCTTGATTCCAGAGAAGAAAGGCAGCTGGTCGGAGAGGCCCGAGAACTTGGAGCAGATCGCCGAACTGCTCGGGATGATCCCCTGGGGAAGGCTTGATGGCCCGAGTGTTGTCGGCAACTTCATCAGTCGAAGAATTCAGCCTTGCCAGAAAAGGATTCACCCTGGCTTCGAGTACCAAGGAGGCGCTGATCCGACGAGGACCAGAAAGGAGCCGCTCGACAAGATGGAGATCAAGGCCAGGATTGGAGAGCTATTCAACCTGGCCGATCCCAATTATGTTGCACTGAACGCCATTGAACACGCCTTCAAGCTGGCTCGCCCTCCCCCAAAGGTAAATGACGCCTCCTTTTAACTGTAAAGTCATGTTGTATCGAGGAAATAACTGTCTTTTCCTTCATTTTGTGTCTCAGTACGATGGCCGTGACCGGGCAGGAGTGTTTGTGTCGCCTCCCCCCGGTGTAGAGTGGCCGCAAGCTACTGGGCCAACCGCCCAGACCAGCGCCAGGACCGACGGAGTTCACTGGGCTGTACTCGAGACCGTAGAGGACGCCTCGACCAGAGCCGCCGGCAAGCGTCCGGCTGCCAGCAAACGTCGCCAAGCCATCATCTCCCAGTCGGACGATGAAGCAGAGGATGCGGACATCTTCCGGCTCGTCCCCCGAAAGAGGAGAAGGCAGGTGGGGCCGTCGGAGCAGGGTGGCTCCTCTGTGCCTGCAGTGGTCACAGCACCGACCACAGCAACACAGAGCACAGACGAAGAGAACATGCCGCTTCATCCTCCGACGCCCGTACCGGAGGTTGGACAAGTCCCGGTGGAAACTGCCGAGCAAGCAGAGCAGGGGCGGTCGAGGAGGCGTTCCTTCGCCACATCCTTCCGCAAGTCAAAACTGTAAGTATATATATTTTTGATGTAAGCTTTGCATTTTGCAGTAGATGCTATTGTCTTCTGAATTTGTCTCTGAATGTATTAGATCCGCGTCCACCGAAAGCCCCGACCAGCTAGCTGGGTGCAGAACGTCCCCTCCAAAAACGGCGGGACAAACTGCTCAGCAACCGGCCGCGGAGGAGCCCATGGCAGGGACTCTGCCTGGGGCTCAGCAGGCGGACGACCAGACGCCAGTCCCCGAGCAGAATACAAGTGCTCCGAGCACAAACCCTGATGAGGCGGATACCCCAGCGTCACGGGAGCTGGATCTAGCCGAGGAGCAGCAGCCAGAAGTTGCCCGAAACAAGGGTGCCAACGCGACGGCTCGTGGGAAAGCCGTGATGGTCGTGGAGTCTGCAAACTCCGGACCACCGCCTCCTCCCGAACTGGAGGCTGAAGAGGATGAAGTGGAAGAAGTCCTGGGCCGTCCCCAAGATAGACGACAACATGTATATGTGTCGCGCTATCGGAACGACGAATGGGTCATGCACGAGGAGATCCCAGAGGCCGAAGAAACCTTAAGAGTTGAACGAGCGGCCAAACGCCTGGTGACTGAAGTCCAGGTATATTTGGCTTTAATCCTTAAACTTGTTGTGTAGTCGAACTATCTGACGTAGCTTGTCTATATGCAGGACGTGATGAAAACTGCAAGGTACCGAAAAAGGTGCTTCGACCAGATAGAAGTAGTCATGAAGACCAATAAGGAGCTGACGGCTGAAGTGGAACGCCTACGGCGCCAACTTGAAGCCACCGACCAGGAGAGGTCAAATCAAGAAGCACAGAACCAGAACCTGGTCGGGCAGCTCAAAAACACAGAGCAGGAGAAAACAGGTAAGTATTCACCGTATCATAGCAAGTGCAGGACTTGCGTTATTTTGTTCTTGACAGCAATAGCTGTAATGCAGGTTTAGAAGCTGAAGTGACCCTCCTCCAGGGGGAGAACAGACGCGCGCTTGCAGAATGTGGTCGCCTGAAGGAGGACAACGAGAAACTGGCACGCCGCCAGTCGGAACTCCAAGACCACACTAACAAAATGAAGGACGACCTGAAAAGTAAGCACTCCAGACCACCTTTTTCGTTCAATTGCCCACATTGCCTTGTCGTGTCATCATGTTTGATGTATTGTACTGTTTTCAGTTTTAAAAGTCAATGCCAAGAGGCACCTTGAGGCCGTGATCAAGGAGCGTGACGACTGGAAAGCACAATGCCTTAAGGCCGCCGAGGAGCGGGACACGTGGAGCAAGCGGTGCCAAGAAATGGCGACTGGCATTGTGCCCGTCCTCGACCTTATCGACCCGGCGCTCACAGAGGAAGAGCTAAGGACGCCTCAGCTCGGACTGGTCGAGAGATGCAAGCAAGCATGGGGATGGTTCCAAGACTTCGTGAAGGAGGCGGGTGAGTACACGGGTGCCCATGTGCTAAGCATGGTTCGTGCTCACTACCCCCTGATCGATCTCCAACGCTTGGAGGCTGGGTACCCGAAGGAGATAGACCCAGACCAGGCCGAAGAGCTTCGGACTACCCAGCTGGACTTGTCGTCAAAGATAATCGGCGATATTAACCTGTGCGGAGGTGGGACAGCACCTGTGCAGGGTATGCCATCGACAAGCCAGCTGGAAATGCCATCAGCTACAAGCCAACCAACAGAGCCTGCGGTCTCGACCAGCCAGGCACCGGTGAGGCCATCCCCTTCAGCTTGACTAGCTCCAGAGTCCCGGAGACTCGAGTAGGGTATCAGAGGCGGCGAGCAGTAAATGCCATGCGCCCCGACCAGCCAATGTAATAGGCTTAGAGCTGTAGAAGGGGGACATAGTTGTGTTATTGTAAACTTGGGCCTTTTCAGGCAAGCTTGTAATAACGTAACTGTATATCATTATAAGCTTGTTTGTTTTATACAAAACGTACTTTAAGCTTGAAATTTTGTGTTGGTGTAACTAAGTGGGAACGTGTTAACGTTCTGTTTAGTTGTACCGTTTTGCTTCGACACGTCATCCTGAAAAGTTTGTGCGGCCCTAGTCTGGCATGTGGTCGGAGTATGAGGTACTATGACCTGTGCACACGTGAACGCAGACAAGCCAAACCAGGGGGGACCTGCCGATCACCCGCAACGTAGAGAGCGGATCCCGTGCACGTGTTGGGAGAAACCGGAGACAGGGCCTGCTCCGAAAACCGTAGAAGGAGTGGTGGTCGGCTTGTACTGGCTTAAGTTACAATAACCATAAAATTTGGAGTGACACATTAGAGTGGTCGGAGAAATCATAGTTGCTTTAGTAAAGTAAATCGAAAACATAAGTAGAGTACATATCTCAGTAGTTAAGCATAGAAGCGTCTAAGCTTGTCGATGTGCCATGAGTTCGGTACGTCCGTGCCGTCTAGATGAGCTAACCTGTAAGACGTTGGACGTGTGACTTCCTTAATCATGAAGGGTCCCTCCCATGGGGATGCGAGTTTGTGGACACCAGCCTGGTTCGTCTTCCACTTCAAGACTAAGTCCCCGACCACGAAGAAACGTTCTTTAACGTTCTTGTTGTAGTACCTGCGCAAAACAGCAAGGTACTTGGCCGTGCGTACGCAAGAATCAAGCCTTTTCTCTTCTGCGCTGTTGACTTCTAGCTCCCGTACTTCGTCGACCTTGCCTTCGTCGAAGTTCTCTACCCGTGCTGATCGGAAAGCTATATCTGGTGGGAGGACCGCTTCGGCGCCGTAAACCATAAAGTACGGTGAGACGCCAGTGTTACGACTGGGCTGAGTTCGGAGGCCCCAGACAACGGCTGGTAACTCCTTGAGCCATCTTCCAGGAGCTTTATCATTTTCTCTGTACATCCTCTTTTTCAATGCGTCCAAGATCATGCCATTCGCCCGCTCGACTTGTCCATTAGCTCTAGGATGCGCCACCGAGACGTATTTTACAACTATGCTCCTTTCATCGCAGAAGTCCCAAAAAGCGTTCCCGGTGAACTGAGTACCCAGATCAGTAATGATGCTGTTGGGGATGCCGAAACGGTGGATGACCTGGTCGAGGAATGTGACGGCTTTTTCTGAGGATGCCTGTACCAGAGGCATGTATTCTATCCACTTAGAAAACTTATCAATTAGCACGAAGACGCATGTGAATTTCCCAGGAGCTGGTTTGAAAGGCCCGATCATGTCCAGTCCCCAGCATGCGAAGGGCCAAGAGGCTGGAATCGTCTGGATCTCATGTGCCGGTACATGTATTCTCTTGGAGAAGAACTGACAGCCTTCACAGCGGCGGACTAGCTTCTCTGCGTCGGCCACTGCTGACGGCCAATAGAACCCTGCTCGGAAAGCCTTACCGACCAGTGTTCTTGAGGCCGCGTGGTTGCCGCAGGAGCCAGAGTGAATTTGGTCTAGGAGATGCTTGCCTTCCTCCTGGGTTATGCACTTCATCAAGATTTCCTCCTTAGCGTTTTTGCGCCATAACTTGCCGTCGACGAGCAGATACTGCTTACTACGACGCATCAGGCGTTCATTTTCTGTTCGATCGATATAACCGCTACCGTCTGTTAAGTACTTGATGAAAGGTGTTCTCCAGTCTGGCTCATGAGTGGTCGGAAGCGGCTCGGTTGTGCTCGGCGCCGGAACCGTAGCCACTAATTGCTGGTCTGAGACTTTGTCGGTCGTTGAATCTTCGTCTTCAATGGAGGGCGTGAGCAGGTCTTGGACGAATACGCCATGTGGGATTTTGGCTCGGGATGATCCTAACTTTGACAACGCATCCGCTGCCTGGTTCTTGTCCCGGACCACGTGTATGTACTCGATGCCATAGAACCTGCCTTCCAGCTTTCTTATCGATTTGCAATATGCGTCCATCTTTTCACTGGTCGTGTCCCAGTCCTTGTTGAGTTGGTTGATGACCAAAGCCGAATCTCCGTAAACATAGAGACGTTTAACTCCAAGCTCAACCGCAATGCGTAGACCATGCAAGCATGCTTCATACTCGGCGGCATTATTAGATGCTGGGAAATAAATCCTGAGGACGTACCGGAGCTGCTCCTTGGATGGTGATATGAAAAGAATTCCTGCTCCCGCACCGTCAATGTTGAGAGAACCGTCAAAATACATCGTCCAATATTCGTCGGATCCCGGAGAAGCAGGCGTGCTTAAGTCTGTCCACTCGACGATGAAATCGACGAGTGCCTGAGACTTGATTGTAGTACGGCTTGCAAATTCCAATGAAAAGGGGCATAGCTCCATTGCCCATTTGACGATGCGCCCGTTCGCATCCTTATTGCGAATGATGTCCCCCAAAGGATACTCGGTCATGACCACCACACGATATCCGTCGAAGTAATGCCTCAACTTTCGGGATGTTATCAGTATGGCGTAGAGCAGTTTCTGAATCTGTGGGTACCTGGTCTTGGATTCGTTGAGTACCTCACTAATGAAATAGATTGGCCGCTGTACCTTGTAGGCGTGGCCCGGCTCGTCACGCTCGACCACCAATGTAGTGGAAACCACCCGATCGGTTGTCGCGATGTAAAGTAGGAGAGTTTCGTCTTCTCTGGGAGCAGTAAGTACCGGAGGTGACGTGAGGTATTGCTTCAGCTGCATGAAGGCAGCGTCTGCTTCCTCCGACCACTCGAACTTCTCGGACGCTTTGAGCAGTTTGAAGAACGGTAGTCCTTTTTCTCCTAATCTTGATATGAAACGGCTTAGAGCAGCCATGCAGCCGGTGAGCTTCTGGACATCCTTCACCTTTTTTGGGGGCTTCATGTCTAAGACAGCTTTGACTTTCTCCGGGTTAGGGCGTATGCCGTCGTAACTGACGACGTTGCCGAGCAGTATGCCAGACGGGACACCAAAGATGCACTTCTTTGGGTTTAATTTCCATTGGAACGTATTAAGGGCTGCGAAGGTGCGTTCCAGATTGTCAACAAGGGTATGTGCTTCCTTGGTTTTGACAACTACATCGTCGACGTAAGCCTCGACGAGGCCGTCTTTTATCTCATCGTTGAGGCAGGCCTGTATAGCGCGTTGGTAGGTAGCACCGGCGTTTTTGAGCCCGAACGACATAGTCGTGTAGCAGTAGGCGCCGAAAGGCGTGATGAAAGATGTCTTGATCTGGTCGTCCTTTTTGAGAGCGATCTGGTGATAACCAGAGTAGCAATCAAGAAAGGAAAGCAGCTCGCAACCGGCGGTTGAATCTACGACCTCGTCTATGCGAGGCAAACCAAAGGGGTCCTTAGGGCAGTGTTTGTTGAGATCAGTGTAATCAACGCACATTCTCCATTCATTATTCTTTTTGCGTACAAGAACCGGGTTGGCTAACCATTCCGGATGATACACTTCTTTGATAAATCCGGCTGCCAAAAGCCGTGTAACTTCTACCCTAATCGCCTCCTTTTTGTCGCGAGCGAACCGTCGTAGCTTCTGCTTGATTGGTTTGGCTTTGCTGTTGACATTCAAGGAGTGCTCAATCAAGTCCCGAGGTACACCGGGCATGTCGGAAGGTTTCCATGCAAACACATCCACGTTGCCCCTCAAGAACCTGACGAGCGCGTCTTCCTATTTGGGATCCAGGTCGGCCCCGATGAGGGCCGTTTTGCTGGGATCGCCCTCGACCAGCTGGATCGTCTTGTGCTCCTTGCACCTGATGTTCTTGCGCGGAGCCTCGAGCTCTGGGATCTCCAAGTGGTCGGCCGTGGTCTTCTTAGCGTTGAGCATGGTCTCGGCCATGCGAATAGAGAGGTCGTGGGCCTCTGCTATTTTGAAGCTGTCGTCCTCGCAGGTATAAGCTGCGTATACGTTGCCCCTGAGGGTCAAAACTCCTTTCTCAGTAGGCATCTTGAGCACCAGATACCTGTAATGAGGTATGGCCATGAACTTGGTGAGCGACGGTCGACCAAGAATGGCATGGTAGGTGCCGTCGAAATCAGCGACCACGAAGTTAACGTAGTCGGTGCGGAAGTGGTCCGGAGTCCCAAACTGCACAGGTAGCGTGATCTGCCCGAGAGGTGTGGAGCTCTGTCCGGGGAGAACGCCCCAGAACTGTGCCTCGTATGGCTTCAGGTCCGCCTGGGCTATTTTCAGAGCGGGCAGGCTGTTCTTGAACAGTATATCAATGGAGCTGCCACCGTCGATCAGTACCCTGTCGAACTGAACCTTGTTGATACAAGGATCGAGGACCAGGGGAAAACGCCCTGGTTCGGGTATGGCGGCCCATTGGTCCTTCCTGCTGAAATAGATTTCACGGTGAGACCACGGAGGAAGCCGCGGATCGGTAAGAAGGTTGTCGTTCTTTGCCACGTTCAAGCAGGCGCGGGCGAGCAGCTTGCGTTCTCGTTTGGTCTCAATGGACACCTTGCCGCCGATGATGGTGTGCACGCGATCCGTCGGCTTGACGTATTTATGACGAGGATCTGCATCGTCGTCGTCGTTGTCCTCGTTGCGCTGTTCCCTCACGTCAGTAGGCTTGTCGGACATATCCGGAGCCTGTTGGCGCGTGTAGATAGTCTTGAGGACGCGACAATTCTCCATGGTATGGTTCGACTTGGGATGGAGCTGGCAGGGGCCCTTCAATGCCTTGGCGTAATCGTCCTCGTAGTTACGACGTCCTCCGCCCTTTTTCACAGTATTGACCTCGCCATCGTCTTCCCGAGCACGCTTGCTTCTGTAATCGTCACGGCGGTTGCGCCGCTGATTACGTTGATCACGGTGGTCGCGGGAGTCGTTGCGCTGGTTGCAGCGGTCAAAATTGTCGTTCCGACCACGGTTGCCGCGGTAATCATCACGGCGTGGGGGGTGGTCGGAGCGTGGGACCCTTGCTTCTTCTTCGACGATTATCTTTTTAGCGTCGTCAGCGTCCGCGTATTTCTTAGCGGTGGCCAAGAGCGCTGTGACTGACTCAGGTCTTTTCCGGAGGAGCTTGTCTCTTAGGGCGTCGTGGAAGCGGAGGCCGGTGACGAAAGCTTCGATTGCTTCGTTGTCGGATATTGACGGGACCTTGATGCGCATCTCCGAAAAACGCCGAACGTACTCGCGCAGCGGTTCGTCTTTCCGATCTCGGATCCGTTGCAGATCGTACTTGTTGCCGGGTTGTTCACAAGTAGCGATGAAATTGTCGATGAAGGCCTGCTTGAGTTCCTGCCAAGAGTCAAAAGAGTTTGCCGGCAAGCTAACTAGCCATTGGTGACCTGCATGACCAACGGCGACTGGGAAGTAGTTAGACATAACGTGCTCGTCAGCCATGGCTGATCGGCACGCGGTTTCATAGAGCATGACCCATAATTCGGGGTTTTCTTTGCCGTCGTACTTCTGAAGCTTCTCGAGCTTGAAGTTCTTTGGCCATATGACTTGGCGCAGGTGTGGAGTGAACTGCTTCAGGCCCGGCGGACCGTGGACGGTGTCGTACTCCATACGGCGATAGCTTTCATGGGATGCACGATCGTCAGCTCTCTGGTTGATGCGAGCACGCAAATCGCGTCCACCGAGGTAATGGCGGAGATCGTTATTGCCATCGCGGCGATCTCGATTGCCACCTGGATTAGCGTTGCGACCGTGGTTATCACGGCGATTGTCGCGGTTATCTCGGCGGTTGTCGCCTCGAACGTCGTGGCGGTTATCCTCCCGGCGGCGGTTGTCGTCCCGACCACCATCACGACCACCGTTCCCGCCTTGACGGTTGTCCGATGGGTCGTTATTGCGCGAGCCACGTAGGTTGAGTGGCTGTGAGCGACTTGAGTATTGGCGGCTGTGGCTTGATTCGACAGAAACGGATGGAGCCCGGGCTTGGTTCATCTCTGCGGTCTGAGCCATAGCAGCCGTCAGATAAGCTTGTATGTCATCACGGATTCCTTGAGTCTCGGGAGTGTTGGGCAGCCGCTGCATCGTCGCCATGGCGACGGCTACGTTGGCGCTTGGGGTCTTGAAGACTTGTTTATCCCCCACCCTGTCGAAAGCATTGTTGAGGTCGCGCGGTTGGACCCTTATGCGTCGTGCCTCCTGGTCTGCTTCAGCTTCGATTTGCCGGCGATTAAACCGGTCAATATTGCGTGCTTCGCGTGCAGTCTTTTCTTGTTCTGTTTCGCCAACTGCTGGCGGCTCGTCGTTGCTGACAACATGGATCAAATCCCCTCGTCTTGGCGGGAAAGACGGAAATTGGGGGAAACCCGGGGCGTGGTCTGGTAGATCCAGATCGTATTGGGCGCCTTCATCTTCGTGACGCTGAAGCTCGGTGTGGACAGATGCGTTGGACGCGATGCCGGATGAGGAGCTGGAGTCACCTTCTCGGACTGTGTGGACGGATCCTTCCCGATAATCTTCGATCCGGACCATGTTGACGATGTTGCATGGCTTCGGCCGAGATCGGTGTACAGGACACAGATCCGAGCGGTGTCGCAGGTTGTACGTGTAGCTGGAGGCAGCGTTTTGCAGGCCGTAGGGCTGGACCTGGTGGTTCTCCGTCGAGGCTTCGTACTCGCAGAGTCGGAGACCCGTCGCAAAGGCTGGCTGGCGACGAGCGGAGCGCCCCTCAGGAGTAGATACGACCACAAGATCTGTTCCGAGTCGTGCAGGACGACTGGTCCGAGCTGGTCGGATAGATCTGTTGTGGGGAGATGTTACCTGCTCATTAGGTTGGCTTTGAATCGTACTTACCAGAGCTAGGGTTTCAGCGAGTTTGGTGCCGACCCGATCGATGGAGTCGAGCAAGTCGGTGTCGTCGATCTGCTTTCCTCTGTAGCGGGGAAGCAGACGACGGGTTGTCGGCGTGGCTGTAAGCGTGGTCGGAGCCATATCCATCGTGGTCGGAGCCACGTTCGTCGTGGTCGGAGCCGTGTTCACCGTGGTCGGAATCGTGTTCACCGTGGTCGGAGCCGTAGCCGATGCAGGTGAAGTAGTCGTCGGCGCGGGTTGAATCCACGCCTCCTCCGCGGTCATGGTGATGGAGACGTCGGGGCCGGTGGTCCAGGTGATCTGGCCAACGGTGAACGTGAGGCCGTTGGGCGTAGCCATGGAGCCGGAGACGATGACCATCTTGTTTGCTTGACGAGCAGTACGCACACCCCCTACCTGGCGCGCCACTGTCGACGAAATATGGTCGGCAGTCTACCTAGGGGTATGCCCAAGGTAGTAGATTATCGGCAGACAGATGCGCAAGTCCCAAACAAGACGGTGACGCAAGACAGACACGAGGTTTTATCCAGGTTCGGCCGCCAAGAAGGCGTAATACCTACGTCCTGCGTCTGATTTGTATTGCTGTATGTCAATGAGAGATATTTTTTAGAGGGGTCCCCTGCCCGCCTTATATAGTCCGGGGGGCAGGGTTACAGATCTGGAAACTAATCCTAGTCAGTTACAACTGCCATATCTGGCCGGATAAGGATTCCTATTCTAACCGACCAGGATCCTGCTTGGTTGCCAAATCCGTCTTGATTCCTTGTGCGGGACTCCGATCAGGTTAACTGGGCCGCACGTCATCTTTCGGGTGGACTGAACCCACCGATCCGGGCCAGCCCAAGCTTAGCCGTAAGGGTATAGGGGTTAATACCCCCACAATTGCCATTGACCAATATTTGTTTAAAGAATGATATTTGTGGGGGTATGCCCCCTGGTATCCACAAGACAAGACATGGGCCGCACCATCAGGGGTGGCCTGGCCCACAAGATCAAGGCGTGCACAGCGCTGCTCGGCGTGCACCGTAAGACATTGTATAGTACCAAATAGGATACTTTACTTGTAACCCTATCCCTCTAGACTATATAAGGAGAGGCAGGGGTCCCCTAGTGGACACGATCCAACATGATCCATCTAGATCCATACATCATATATTCAATACAATACTCCAAAGACACAGTACGTAGGGTATTACGTCGATCAGACGGCCCGAACCTGTCTAAATCGCTGTCTCTGCGCCTTGTATCACCATCCGGTTCCTAATCACGCGCACCCCCACCGACAAATCTACCATCACAGGATACCCCTCGGTGGACTGCCGATGATATTCTATCGACAGTTGGCGCGCCAGATAGGGGTGTGCACTTGATCCTCCGGTGAATCAGATGGCATACCTCAAGATCATCGGCACATTCTCGGCGATGGCCCTGTGCATCTACAGCTCACACAGACTATCGCCGGGGAGGCGCTCGTACAGCAAGCTCACCGCTTCATCCGATCTCGAGATGTCGTTCATGAGCTCCACCACATTCACTTGCCAGATGGCGTTCAAGGTCTCCACCTTCGAGTCAACCTTCACGGCACCCGCACGGCGCTCCACTTCCTGATTGGATCTGCTGGCCCCATCCTAATCCGAGTCCATCGTGATCATGATACCGAGCCAAACACAAGCATATCGCCAAGTTACAATGAGATCCAATCGGGACCAAGCACGTGCATGCACGGTAGAGCGGTAGCCTATCGTCATTTGGTGCTTCCATCAGCCAAAAGCAATCAATCAAATAATAAACAAATAGCCATGCAAGCTAGCTACGGGATCAAGTTATTGAAGAAGCCTTGTTCTGCACGTACGCATGTACTGGTACATGTACGAGAGAAAAAAGCCGACATGTCTACTCAGCCACGGCCACCGATTACGTCCGTTCTGCTACGACTCCACTCTCCCGCCAGAGCTGTCCAGACTACTTACTCCGACCACCTGCCGCTTCGCAATCAAGATCATCGCGAAGAACAGCGCCGTGACAACCGCGACTGCCGCCATGATGACAGTTCGGAAAGCTCGAGGGCCGGGCAACTTCGTCAGCGCCGACTAGATAATACCATACATTGTCGACCAGACGTTCTGTCCAAAGCCAAGTCACATTTTAATATTCTTCTAAATATTCTCCAATCTCCGTATATCGCCATAATGTTTCTACGAGCTGTTTTCTCTATGTTTGCTCTCCAAATGATTTCCCAAATCCTCGAATAGTCATGTTGATGCTCGGATGCCTCTAGAGACGGCCCTGTCTCCGGCTCCTCCCTACACGTGCTACAGGCTCCGCGCTCTACGTTATGGGTGGTCGATAGCGGCTCCTTGGTCACGCCTATTCCTCCTACACATGCACGGGCTCCGTGCTCGACGTTATGGACTATGGGCTAGCTAGGGCTGGAGACTCAGCTACACACTAATTGTTTGGGCGATTTATATTAAACATAAATATATTTTTCACGCCAACTGATAGCCGAACTGCATACGCTATTTCATCACCATTGCTGATTTTTCTCCGGAGTTTATTTATTTGTGCGTCATGTACTACCTGTTCTATATATTTGTATTGCAGGATCATCGTCCAGTTGATCGGATCACCTGGTGCTCGGATCACCTGGTGCTCGGACTTCTCCACCGATCAACTGGTCAGACCGCTTGGTTCATGGACTCCATTGCCGACCAGTTGATCGGACTGTTTGCCGGTCGCTTCTACTCAATGCTCACTTCTCCGCCGACCAGTTGACCAGACTGTTCGTCGCTCGTGCTTCATCGCCAGCTATGCTGGTTACTCCTCGGCGCTTGGATTCTTCGTGCTCGCGGACTAAGTGGGCACACTTCACCGCACAGACGTTGCCAGCTACACCGGGGACTCCTTGGTGCTCAGACATCACCAACGACGTCGAGGACTCCTCGGTGCTCAGTCATCACCAGCGATGCAAGGGACTCCTCGCTCCTTGATGCTCGGTCATCGACAGCGACGCCGGGGACTCCTCGCTCCTCGGTGCTCGGTCATCGCCAGCGACGCCGAGGACTCCTCGATGCTCGGTCATCGCCAGCGACACCGGGGACTCCTCGCTCCTCGGTGCTCGGTCATCGCCAGCGACGCCAGGGACTCCTCGCTCCTCGGTGCTCGGTCATCGCCAGCGACACCGAGGACTCCTTGTAACGTCCCGCCTCTCCGAGGCCGGGCCCGCTTACATTTGGCAGCTTCTCTAGGATATAGAGAGCCCTCACAGACCAACACAGGTCTTTTCTGCGCACTTTGTCCTCACTCGTGCGCACCCGGGAAGAACTTCCCGGTCGGTCACCCATCGCTCCAGGCCAAGCACGCTTAACCTCGGAGTTATTTGCAGATGGGCTTTCGGAAAAGTAGTTGCAACTTATTGGTATGAGCATCCTATTAATCCTGTTAAGCCCTGGGCCGGGATGTTATATCCTCACCCCCTTAAGAGATCGACGTCCTCGTCGATCAATCCCAAGCCAGGAGCGTCCTCTCTTGGCCACGTCCGTGTGTCCAGAGCTAGTGCATGTGTCATGCTGTGTGACCACGCCGGATCCACACCAGCCATGCACACCATGCCTACGCAACTGCGACACACGCGCCCATGAAACCGCGAGAGTCGGCTCTGATACCATTCTGTAACGTCCCGCCTCTCCGAGGCCGGGCCCGCTTATATCTTGTAGCTTCTCTAGGATATAGACTGCCCTCACAGACCAACACAGGTCTTTTCTGCGCACTTTGTCCTCACTCGTGCGCACCCGGGAAGAACTTCCCGGTCGGTCACCCATCGCTCTAGGCCAAGCATGCTTAACCTCGGAGTTATTTGCAGATGGGCTTCCGGAAAAGAAGTTGCAACTTATTGGTATGAGTATCCTATTAATCCTGTTAAGCCCTGGGCCGGGATGTTACACTCCTCGCTCCTCGGTGCTCGGTCATCACCAGCGATGCTAGGGACTCCTCGCTCCTTGGTGCTCGGTCATCGCCAGCGACGCCGGGGACTCCTCGCTCCTCGGTGCTCGGTCATCGCTAGCGACACCGAGGACTCCTCGCTCCTCGGTGCTCCATCATCGCCACCGATGCCGGGGACTCCTCGGTGCTCGGTCATCGCCAGCGACACCGAGGACTCCTCGCTCCTCAATGCTCGGTCATCACCAGCGACGCTAGGGACTTCTCGCTCCTTGGTGCTCGGTCATCACCAGTGACGCTATGGACTCCTTGCTCCTCGGTGCTCGGTCATCACCAGCGATGCCGATGACTCCTCGCTCCTCGGTGCTCGGTCATCGCCAGCAACGCCGGGGACTCCTCAGTGCTCGAACATCTCCAGCGACGTCGGGGACTCCTCGCTCCTCGGTGCTCAGACATCGCCAGCGGCGCCAGGGACTCCTCGCTCCTCGGTGCTCAGTCATCGCCACGGACGCCGGGGACTCCTCACTCCTCGGTGCTCGGACATCACCAGCGATGCTGGGGACTCCTCGCTCCTCAGTGCTCGGTCATCGCCAGCGACGCCGGGGACTCCTCGCTCCTCGATGCTCGGACATCGCCAGCGACGCCGGGGACTCCTCGCTCCTCGGTGCTCGGTCATCGCCAGCGACGCTAGGGACTCCTCGCTCCTCGGTGCTCGGTCATCACCGGGGACTCCTCGCTCTTTGGTGCTCGATCATCGCCAGCGACATCGGGGACTCCTCGCTCCTTGGTGCTTGTTCATCGCCAGCGATGCCGGGGACTCCTCGATGCTCCCTTGGTGGTCGGATCTTGCTACGCCTCGTCGATGTGCTATCAAGCTGCTCCATGCTATTCGGATCAGGGTGCTAATTTTGGGCAGCATGTCTGGGGTCTTGATACGCGCATGTCAGACGACGTCGCAAGCTTTCAGACTTCTTTGACCCTGCTACAAGATTCATTCTTCATCTTCTGACAGGCTCGGGGACTAAGTGGGCACACTTCACCTTGTGGTGAATGTGCTTGTTTTCATCTCGAGGCTACACCCGAGGACTAGCTGCCTGCTCGGCTGGTCTTCTACTTTCTGACCCTGGCACCACACAACTACGTCACCTATTGTTAGGCTCGGGGACTAAGTGGGCACACTTCACCTTGCGGTAAATGTGCTTGTTCTCATCTCGAGGCTACACCCAGGGACTGGCTGCCTGCTCGGCTGGTCTTCTACTTTTTGACCCTAGCACCACGCGACTACGTCACCTACTATTAGGCTCAGGGACTAGCTATGGGGGTATGCCCCCGATATCCACAAGAAAAGACATGGACCGCACCATTAGTGGTGGCCCGACCCACAAGATCAAGGCGTGCACGGCGCTGCTCGGTGTGCACTGCAAGACATTGTATAGTACCAAATAGGATATTTTACTTGTAACCCTGTCCCTCTAGACTATATAAGGAGAGGTAGGGGTCCCCTAGCGGACACAATCCAACACGATCCATCTAGATCCATACATCATATATTCAATACAATACACCAAAGACACCGGACGTCGGGTATTACGTCGATCAGACGGCCCGAACCTGTCTAAATTGCTGTCTCTATGCCTTGTGTCACCATCCGGTTCCTGATTACGCCCACCCCCACTGACAAATCTACCATCACGGGATACCCATCGATGGACTGCCAACGATATTCTATCAACAATATTCATCCTGAATAATAACCGATTCTTCTTACACAACCCCATGAACTTTAACCGATTTATTCTTATGAATATGCTGGAATCGACTATTTAGTTGATCTCCTTTCATATCGGCTCTCAGAGCCACACATTCGGGACTGTCTAGCAACACTGGCATGTTCCGCCCTTAATTACTGATAAGCTTTCTCTCCTTGTCAATTGCAGGGTCAAATTGACTGGCATGTCTCAAGAGGAGTGCGCAGGATCGACCATCCCTATGCTGAAGCTGGGCGGATCTCTAGCTCCATCGAGCGGACCCTTCTGGCTTGCTCGTGTGTCCTCAGCACGGGACAAAATTCCATGTCGACACTCCTATACGTCGTGCTGATGGCGACCTAGAAGCTCCTGTACTACTTCACCGACCACGAAGTCAAGGTCGTCACTTCATATCCACTCGGAGACATTGTCCGCAACCGCGATGCCGTGGGATGGATCTCCAAGTGGGCACTCAAACTCATGGGCCACGACATTAGGTATATCCCCTGTACTGCTATTAAGTCTTAGGCTCTCATGGACTTTATCGCCGAATGGACAGAGGTCCAGCTTCCGACACCGGATGTCACCCATGAGTACTAGACAATGTACTTCGACGGGTCCGTAATGGCACCCGGCTTAGGGTTGGAGTGGTTCTGATCTCCCCAGATAGGAGTAGGCTCTGCTACGCCATCCACCTCCATTTCTTAGCCTCAAACAATGCCACAAAATACAAGGCCCTCATCAATGAGCTACACATCGCCATCGAGCTTAGCGCTACATGACTCTACGTCCGTGGTGACTCAGAGTTGGTTGTTGACCAAGTCATGAAGGAGTCCTCCTACAAAAACCCACTCATGGTAGCATACTATCAGGAGGTGTGCAAGCTCGAGGACAAATTCTAGGGGATCGAGTTGCATCATGTCCCCCGAAAGGACAACGATGCCACCGATTTTCTCGCAAAATTATCCGCCAGGCGGGATCCATCTCCGAGCAGGATCTTCATCAATGATCTCCATGAGCTGTCCACTCGCATCCTAGAAGGTCTGATCCAGACACACCTCAATGCCAAGCCAGCACCCGAGGGCTCTGACCCCAACGCCAAGCCGATGCTTGGAGGCTCCGACCCTAGTGCCTCCATGACGATGTCGCCTACTGACATCGCCGTGCTGGCACTCGATCAAACTGACTGGCGAGCACCGCTACTCACCTACCTCCTCGAGGAGGTCTTCCCACTCAAAAGGACTGAAGCTCAATAGATCGCTCAATGTGCCAAGACCTTCATCATGCTCGGTGACGAACTCTATAAACAGAGTCCATCGGGGATGCTCATGAAGTTCATCCCTACCAACCAGGGGAAGCAGCTCCTTCTCGAGGTCCATGCCGGGATCTACGGACATCACGTGGCCCCGAGGTCGCTGGTCAAAAAAGCCTTTCACCAAGGTTTTTACTGTCCCACCGCACTATGAGATGCAGAGGAGGTCATCCGCAGGTGTGAGGGATGCCAATTCTATGCTCGGCAAACTCATTTGCCGGCGTAGGAGCTTCAAACCATCCCCATCACCTGGCCGTTTGTGGTCTAGGGCCTCAACATGGTAGGTCCCCTCAAAAAGGGCCTGGGCAGCTTCACTCACCTACTCGTAGCGGTCGACAAGTTCACCAAGTGGATAGAGGCCAAGCTCATCACCAACATCCGCTTGGAAGAGGTGGTCAAATTCTTCCTCGACATCATCTACTGGTTTGGTGTTCCTAACTGTATCATCACTGACCATGGAACTAACTTCACTAGGAAGAAGTTCCTAGACTTTAGTGATGGATATGGCATCAGGATCGACTGGGCCTCGGTCGGACATCCACGTACTAACAGTCAGGTCGAGCGCGCCAATGGCATGGTCCTTCAAGGACTTAAGCCATGCATTTTCGACTGACTCAACAAATACGCTAGACGATGGGTTGCCGAGGTCCCAACAATCCTCTGGAGCCTAAGAATGACCCCAAACCTGTCCATAGGGTTCACACCCTTCTTCCAAGCCTACGGAGCTAAAGCAATGCTGCCTTTCGACCTCAACCACGGCGCCCCAAGAGTGAAGGCTTTCGACCGTGACCAGGCCACGGAGGCTCAACAAGACATTGTTGACCTGCTTGAGGAAGCCCGCGAGACGACCATCATCCACTCCACTCACTACTAGCAAACTCTCCGTAGGTACCACAAAAGGAAGATCAGGGGGAGGATCCTCAAAGTCGGTGATCTCATACTCTAAAGGACCCAATCAATGAAGGAGAAGCACAAACTCTCTCCACCATGGGAAGGTCCCTATATGGTGACCGAGGTGATATGACTGGGCACCTACCAACTGAAGGACGACAATTGCAACATTCTCACCAACACTTGGAACATTGAACAGCTACGTCATTTTCCCCCTAAATTTAGTCTTACCACTTTTTATTCAACACTTACTCCTGTAAAGCACCCCAACTTGAACACTTTCAGCCTAGGTCACTCAGGGGCTCCATGAGGGTACAATACTACCTCTCTTTTTTACTATCACATGGTAAAAACTTTTTGCCCAAACGAAAGGGCATTCCATTCCTTTGATTACCCTACGTGACTTTGTTTTTACTCCTAACCGAGCGCACCCTGCCACAACCTACGGTTATGAGCAGCCGAGCCTCGTGGGCCATGCCCGGGTTCTTAAAGTTGCAGCCTACTAAACGAACGGGTAGGTGCAAAAAAGAAATGATAAAAACAAAGCTATGCTAGGATAAAAAACAAGGAACAGATAGAAATTCTATCACAAAGCAGAACTGATGTATTCATTAATACAAAAACTATTTACACAGGGGCTCCCCCACAAACTTAATGGTTACATTTGCTGACTAATTCTACCCCAAATACTACTATGCCCGCTCAGCGGCATCGACTGATGCCAAAGGAGAGGCCACGACACATACTGTCGGTGTTTCGTACGAACACCGGCAAGTAAATTTATAGTAATGCGTGTTAGGCTCGGATGGTGCGCTAAAGGACACAAGATTTATACTGGTTCGAGCCGAATGTCCCTACATCCAGTTGGTTGCTGCTCGTGTTATTAGCACCATGAACGGTTTGTAGTAGGGGGTACAAACGATCGAGAGAGGGACTAGTCCCAAGTTTCTGATGGAAGGGTTGAAAGGAGGTCAAGAGCTTGGTAGCAGCTTGACTGTGTGTGTGTGTCTTGTATTGTTCGGTCCAAAGTCCATCCCTTTGATGGAGGAAGCGCATCCCCTTTTATAGAGGAAGGGGCTGGCTTTTACAAGGGTGAGGGTTTTAGGATGCGTACTCTACTTAGTCTTGTGGCTCACGTCTACCTGGCCTGGTTCTTCATTCTGATGAGTACAAAGGAAGATAAGCGCCTACAATACTGTTGATGTCTCTGTAGAATGTCAGGTTGATTACAGAATGCTGCCCTGCGTAGGGTATGGGCTGTAGTACAGTGGTTTTGACTTATTAGACTCTCCCAGCCTTGCTCCGCATGCCTTCTGGTTCCTGTGAGTCTTCGTCGAAGGGACGAGGGGTCGGGGTCCGGAGTAACGCCGTGGTCAAGGTCTTCTAACTTGGTGGACCTGAGGGGTCGGGAAGCAGGCGCCGCTCCCTTGGGTCCATGGCGTGGTGATAGAATATCCGTCGTTCGTGGATATGGCAAATCCTTTTCTGGAGCGTAGCGGTTGTCATATATATTTGTTGGGTTCCGTGTCCCAAGGCTAAAGGCAGCGTCTACAACTCTATAGGGCAAGGAGTCCACACCTGTAATACCTTTCGGGCTCTGTGGCGCCCGAAAGGGTCTAACGCACCTGTCCCGTCGTTCCTTGGCAGCACTTTTCCTACCAGGGCGCAGGGTATGGTCCTTGGAGCCATGGTTGACCCAAATGTCTTGTCTTGCCCTGTACCCATCATCTTGAGGGACTAGGGAGAAGTTGTCAGGCAAGATGAAACCAGTATTAGATATCGAGCAGGGCGAGGCTCGTTCCTTGCCGTCGGGCAAAACGGAGACCAATCCCTATCTCTTGGGCGAGACCGACCCTGCCCCTCTGGGGTCGGGCGAGGCAGAATCTATCCTTCAGCCCTCGGGCAAGACCGAACCCACCAAAAAGGCATCGGGCGAGACGGAGACTAGTCCTGGGCCCTCGGGAGAGGCAGAGCTATCTCAAAAGGTGTTGGGCGAGGCGAAACCAAACTCCTGTCATTCGAACAAGGGACGAAACAGCGCCCTTATGCATCTAGAAGTTTTTAATGTTCGGTGGTTATTGGTTCCACCTTCTGGGGTACCCCGGTATTAGGTCCCCGACAGTAGCCCCCGAGCCTCTTGGTGATTCGAGTAGAACCGCCTGGAGGGTGTTTTTTTATTTTGTCGAAGTTACTTTGCTAGAGGGTGCGCGCGAGCGCACCCGATGGGTGTAGCCCCCAAGCCCCTAGGTGATTCGAGTAGAGTCACCCGGGGGTTGTATTGGTCCCTTCGCAGGTAAGGCTGAAGGACTTAGTTTTTCATCAACTGGATGTTTTTCCGAGGGGATCGTGGCATCCCGTTCACGGGGATTTTATTCAGGGCTAACCTAGCAGGGGCTCGACCATGGATCGAGACCTCAGTAATGCTTGCACCCTTGATTTTGGATTGTTCATGGACCCGTCCCTAGTTGGGCCGGCCGCCGAGCTTCTGGGCCTTAGGTGGGCCAAAGAGAGAAAAAATCTCCATGACCTACGTTTCCCAGACGGGTAGAGAGTCCGGATTCGCCTGGGGAAGGTGAACTGTCCACCACGATTTTTGGTGGGAGAGGATAGAGACAGCGGGCGCGTGTCCCGCACCGTGACGCGGCGGGGCACATGGCAGGCCCAGAGATCGAGGCGGACGGTTGCCCTTCTTGCGTCCGTCGCCCCTATAAAACCATAGGGTTCGCCCCCATGGTTCCGTATTTCGCTCCCTTGCCTCTGCGTTTCGAGACACCCGCCGCCAATCGCCCCAACCTCCTATGCCCGCGCCGCCACCGTCAGCCAGCTTGCATCCGTGTTGCAGCCGCCGTCAAGCTTGCGCCTGCCCCGTAGCCGCCGTCGAGCTCGCACCCACCTTTCTCCCCAATTGCTTTGATGGAGTTGTGGGGCAGATCTAGCATCACCCCACGGCGTTTGGAGGGCCTCATCCACCGTGGCCTTCTCCGCCCGCTGTCCACCGTCCAGGAGTGGCTTCTACCTAGCGACGAGGGTGAGCCGGTGCCACCTGAAGGGTATGTCGTTTCTTTCGCCATCTTCCATGAGCGGGGATTTGCGGTACCCGTGCATAGATTCCTTCGAGGGCTGCTAGATTATTATGAGGTGGAGCTGCAGCATCTAACTCCCAACGGGGTTCAACATATGGCGGCGTTTGTTGCCCTGTGCGAGGGTTTCCTAGGGATCGATCCCTATTTTGATCTGTGGCGATATTTCTTTAACATTAGTTTGTCGAAGAGGAAGATTGGGGGGAAATATGTGAACGCGCCAATGGGATGTGCCAGCATTCATCTACGCCATACCCGGTCGAGGGGTTACCCATACATGCATCTGGCGACATCCAACAAGGGATGGCATTCGCAGTGGTTTTATGTTAGGGATGATGCGAGTGCCACCCTACCGAGGTACACTAGACGCCTTATCAAAGAGGCTCTGGAGTCGTGGAGCTAGGGCGTCCAGTCCAAAGACAAGAAACACCTCTCCGACCTTCTTTCTGCCCTTCAAGCCCTGAAGGATCGGGGCATAAAGGGGACGGGGATTATCGGCGCCTATCATGCGAGGAGGGTGGCGCCGCTGATGGCGCGCGTGGTTCCCCTGCATCAGATGATGCCTGGAATGTCGTTTGAGGGGACGATGCTTGTTGATGAGGCACTCCCTTTTTCAGAAGTGGCGCAGCGCATTAAGGAGGCGATAGAGCCGACGAAGGATTCCAAAGGCAGCGTCCTCGACATTGTGTATCCGGTGCCCGGACATCCCCTAATGCGGCCAGAACCTAGGTTCTTCGAATTCGTAAGCCCTCTTCTCCCGTGCTCTTTTCTTTTTCTTGAATCTCCATTTTTAATACTTGCTTTTGTGACGTTGGGACCAGCCGAGGGGGCTAGTCTTCAAGGATAGTCTGGTTCCGCTGCCGAAGGACAAGGCCGTGGCGGCAGCGAATCGACTCACGGCTGAGCGGGACAAGGAAGCAATGGAGCAGATGAAGAAGGCGAAATGACTGAAGCAGGAGGCATGGGATCGGGGAGAGGACATGAGCAGTGAGGATGATGACGATGACAATGACGATGATGATGAGGTAGCCGTCGGCGTGGATTGGGACATCCTGGAGGATGAGGACACGTTGACAAGTGGCCACCCGTCCGTGTAGGGACCCTTCCCGTTCCACGCAGAGGGAAGTGAATCGGTGAGGTCGGTGGAGGCCGGCGAGTTCGCCGCTTCGCACGGCATGCCAGCCAAGGACCGGTGGATGGAGGAAAGCGGGCCTACCGCTGCCGACCGCGAGGTGATGGTGGAGGGGAGTGGCTCTGGTGCCACGCCCCATGAGACGATGGAGGGGAGCGGCTCTGGTGCCGTGCCCCATGAGGTGAGCCCCCCTGCCCTAGAGCAGGGGGCAGGCTCGAAACGATCCCGCCCAGATGAGTCGGGGCAGGGATCTGAGGATCCGTCCCCAAAACGCTTTCACCGGCCGAGGACATCAACATGAGCTGCTGATTCCCCCGTTTTCATCCTTTTTCCATTTCTATTTTGATCTAATGGCTATTACCTTTGTGTAGGTTCTTGCGGACGGGTCACCCCCTGGGGCTGGCGCCCAAGAAGAGTCTCACCATTCAAGTGGGACAGATGGCGTCGCCTGGCGTCACCCCTATTTCGGGCAGGAGTGGTGCCGATGTTGGACCTACGTTGGCCAACCCGACGGCGTCTGTGGTGGTGCCCACACCCACGGAGGTTACTGAGTAGGCGGCTTCCTCCATGGCAGATGTGGTACAGCCGGCCGAGGGCCGCATACCACCGGTGGAGGTGGTCGTAGTGCAATCCGTGCCACCAGGGGCCCAGGTGGATCCGCCCGTGGCACTCGAAGCGGCCTAGATGGAGGAGGGCCTAGTCGGAGGGTCCTCGAGCGTGGCGGTGGTGCCGCATTAGGTCAGGAGGGAGCCACCTCTGGCCCCTTTGTCGGGAGGAAGCTGCTCCCCCGCGCGGGGGGGGGGGGGGGGGCGCCGCTTTAGTGGATGGCCGCTCAGGACCCGACGTCGGCTCTTTTCTCGCTCGATGATCATTCTGAGAGCATGGAGCGGGAGGGTCTTGACATCGGAATTTTGACCATGCTGGAGGCCCTGGGCCAGGCTAGAGGAGCCCTACGTGAAATCGTTGTTCCTACTACCCAGGTATTTGCTTGATTTTCTTCTTTCTTCGCATGTTTTTGTGTTTTCGCATTTCTGATACCAGTCTTCTTCCTCTTCAGGTTCTTGTTGCTCGTAGCCAGAATAAATCCTAATTCCTCCACGAGCAGAAGGCAGAGCGGGATCACCTTGCCAAGGAGGCCTGGCTACGAGCAGACATGGCCGCATAGCTTGCTGCCGCCCAGGAGCGGGAGGCCCAGGCGTGTCAAGACTCGGAGGAGGCCCACGGGATGTTCGAGGATTTGTCGGCGAGGTCCAAGCTAGATGGGGAGGAGATCGCCAGGCTCCAAAAGGAGCGAGACGAGCTACTACAGAGGAATGCCGTGGCCAATGAAAAGGCCGGCGAGGTCCTGAAGGAGCTAGAGATGGAGCGGGACCTCTGGTGGAAGGCCGAGAGTAGGACCACGGCCCTTCAGCAGAAGGTGGACGAGGACGTCGAGGTGGTCCGCTCTCTCCGAGCGGATCTCGGTGACGTGGTGAGCCAAAGGTTGAGTGCCGAAAACGTCTCCGTCAAGCTAGAAAAAGAGGTTACCCATGCACGAAGGGCCCTTTAGGTTGAGAGCGATGAGCATGATCTTCTGCAAGCTGCGGTCAGGGTGGTCCTTGATGCCCTGAAGGTGGTGGAGCTGGTGGAGACCAGCCTGCTCGCGGCTCGTGCCGCAGGTATCATGGCTCGGGTGGGCCAGCTTGAGGAGAGTGCTTTTCACGCCGGGATCACCCAGGCCTTCACCGTCACCCATGCCCATTACGAGAAGGAAATCAACCTGAAGGTGATGAGCGAAGGTTTCCCATCCACCTATGAGGATGATGAGCTGGAGGCAATGGAGAAGATGGTTGCTCCCCATGCGAAAAACCTGGTGGATAATCTGAAAGAGATGGTTCTCCCTCTGCGGGAGTAGTTAGTCAAATAATTTTGAGAACAACTTATATGTAATATGTGGACAAGTGTCGGTATTTTCGAGTCTGGACGCGGTTTCATGATTTTGCATCGTAATTTTGTTTTGTTTGATTTTTTGTGATCTTACCAATCTGTTCCCCCGAATCTTGCCGCTGGTCTTGATGCGAGGAGATTGTTTCGAAAGAAAGAAAGGAGGTAGTCGTACCTTAACCAGCCCCCGAGTAAGGTCTGACCCCCTGCATTTGCTGGGGTCGGGGGTTACTGGAGACTAGACCCGTTGTTTTGGTGACAGGGTCGACGAAGTCCTTGGATGGCATTGCAATATTCCCCGCCCTGTCTTCCAACAGAAATCCCCAACTGAGGACTCTATGGGCTCGGCAAGGTAGGGCCTTCGAACCTGTGTCCCTGTATTGATTGGCTCGAGCCCCCGGGCCTTGTCAGGGTCTGATAGGGGTCGGCCATAATTTGCGTGTTACCCCGTCCTCGATTTTTGCAATCAGAGAGTCTGAGTAAACGACACTTGCCTCGACGGCTCGAGTATCGCGCTCAACGAGCTCACTAATGGGTACGTTTGTGTGGAATCTGGTTCCATCATTTGCTGATAGGGTCGGCAGAGCCCTCTGGTGGCACTCCACAACTTCTTAACCCGCCTCCTGGTAGATGCCTGAGACATTCGATAGGCTCAGGCAGCCCGATGGCCTCTCCTCGATGGAGATTCTGTGGGTTTGGCTCGGGGTTAGAATCGAACGAGAAAAGGTTGAGACGTCCCTGTCCGCTTCTGAGCAGGGTCGGGCAGGGCCACTGGGGCTTGTCTCAGTTATTTCTCCCTGGGTCTTTTCGGCACGAGGCAGCCTCAAGCCCTTCGCCGGCTGGCCTTCAAACCTCGGCCTGTGGCCGCCTATATCGAATGAGGCGACGGCCATTTCGTGATGCGACACGAAGCATTGGGATGTTTTGCATATGTATAATATAATCGAAATGAAGGCGGGGTCGGTAACATTACCTTGGCGGTATGAGTGATGAAAAGCTCCTACCAGATGTGTCTGTGTAGGGTTTGGGTCCTAATGTTAGCGATGAGGTTGGAGTAACCTGCATAAGAATCGCTATTCTTTGTTTTTCGTATCTCGGTGGCGGTTCGAGCCATTTAATTAACTTGGGCAACCTAACAGCTTCTCCTTTGGGGGAGATTCTATAGGCAGACCCCTCCGAACCCTTCTTGAGAAGGCAGACGTCGAAGCTGGAGACGCGAGGGGCATTGAGCAAGATTTTTCTGGTGAACAGAAACACCGTAGCTACCAAGGCGTAGGGTCTGCTAGTTCGTCCAGTTTTACTCAAAGTTTTATGCTCGTATTTTGTGCCCTTAGTTTCAAGCGTACGGGGGGGGGGGGTCGGGTGAGGAGGATATCTAGACTGGTAGACATCCTTGGCAGCCCCCGAGTGATGTTCGCGTCCCCGCCGTTTGACGAGGTCGGAAGCTCAAGAATGAATTTTAACGCGTAAAGTAAGAAGGCAGATATGCTTAACTTTCTTTGGACGTTCATTCGTCATCTCTTCTGGGCCGAATGGCCGGCCTAGGAGATACGTTGGGGCTCCGCTTCACAGAGGTCCTGTCGTCGGATCGTCCCGTGGTCCTACATGGGGAGGCGAAGGGTTGTCTGCCTATGTGGGCGCCTTAATTGCCACGTCCAGAGCGGGTCAGTGGCGGGCCATACCCAGGCAGTGTCCAGTTTGACCAGGGGGGGGCGCCTCATCGACCGGGGTGTGTCCCATCAGTTCCAGCACGTCCCCTCAGGTATCTATCAGCATTAATTTCGTATTTAAGGAGGGGAAGAGAGAGGGTTTTCCGTCCAACCTTTCGCCTTTCCTTAACTATAGCGCCTCCTCTTTAAATAGGGAGGGGGAGGGGAGTTCTCATCCCACCTCCTCTTCTGCCTCTGGGCTGCTATCTCTCCTTCTTCTTCCTTTCCGCTAAATGCGTCCATGCGTCGTGGCGGTTCCTGAGTGAGGAAGAGTAATGCTAGAGAGAGAGAGAGAGAAAACTCATAGATTCGCTCATGAATCTGTAGTGTGATGTCGAGCCAGAGGTTATCCAGCATAGATGAGATGGTGCGTGCCGCCCTTGCTGAGGAGTCGCTGCTGCCGAAGGAGAAGAGGTGCTGGTGGGCGCCGTACGTCGTCGACTGCGCCGTCGTCTGTTGTGCTCCTCCATTGGCGGCAAGCGTTTCCTGCCCTTACGCCGTTGTCAGGGTTGTGGCTAGTGATGATGGTGTAGTCCCAAGACACCCTGGCGGAGGCGTCGCCGTCGGGGTTGTGGCTGACGACGATGGCATAGTCCCCGGACGCCCTGGCGGAGGCGTCGCTGTCAGGGTTGCGGTTGACGACGATGGCGTAGTCCCCGGACTCCCCAGCGGAGGCGTTGCAGATGACGGCGCCTTCGAGGATCCTACGAAGTGGCAGGATATTGGGATATCGCTAATGGAGAGCATGGCGTGGCGACCGCAGTAGATGAGCTGGCCCATGTACACGCCCCGGGCGTCGCCGATGGAGAGCGTGGCATGGCGACCGCAGCAGTACTTGTAGTAGAGCTAAGCAGAGACTGTAATTGAATAACTTTGTGGGGAATCCCCTGAGTAAACAGTCCTCTGAATTTACAAGTATATTGTTCCTTTTTGTAATGAAATCACTTTGTAAGTGACGAATTTGTGCAAAAAATGAACAAATTTACATCTTTTGCTTATGGCAAGCAATTTTTTATCTTTCTCCTTTTTTGTAGAAATGATTTTAGTGCTTTCCGACCCTTCTCATGGTCTAAGTAATAAGAAACTAGGAACGTGGGTGAACTAATTCTGATTGAGCTGGTGAGCAAAGAGGTTGCAACTGTTGGGGTGTGGGTGTCCCGTAGTCCTACCAGTTGTATTCAGAATTGGTTCCCAAAATCTTAGCCCTTAGGACTCGTTTATGAGACGAATGGAAAACTTAGAGAATGTTTGTAAATATAACATAGGAGGTTTTTGCAAGCGTAATACTTATATTACATATGTCATGTTATGATCACATGCCAGCCCCTGAGTGAGGTCTGACCCCTCACGATTTGCAGGGGTCGGAAGTCACTAAGGATCGGGGTTTTGTTATGACAAAAACTGATAAGGAAGAGTGTATGCTTATTCTAAGGGTAAAAACGACGTAGCTGCTCAATGTTCTAGGCATTGGTGAAGATCTCGCCGTTGATGGCTTTCAACCGGTAGGCGCCTAGGCGAAGTACATCCGCGACGACATAGGGCCCTTCCCAGGGCGGGGAGAGTTTGTGGCGGTCCTTGTTGCTCTACACAAGACGGAAGACGAGGTCTCCGACGTTGAAGACTCAACGTCGCACCTGTTGGCTATGGTACCGTCGCAACACCTGCTGGTACTTAGCCAAATGGAGGAGGGCAACGTCGCGGGCTTCTTCTAGCTGGTCCATGGCATCTTGGTGGGATGCCTCGGCCCCCTATTCATCATATGCTCTGATTCTTGGTGCTCCATAGTCAAGGTCCGTTGAAAGAACGGCCTCGGAACCATAGACCATGAAGAAGGGTGTGTGGCCGGTGGCCTGGCTAGGAGTTGTCCTTAGGCTCTAGAGCACGGCCGGGAGCTCAGCGAGCCAGCGCGCGCTGAACTTGTTCAACCAGTTGAAAATTCTAGGTTTGAGGCCTTGAAGGAGCGTGCCATTCGCGCGCTCGACCTGCCCGTTCGTCCGGGGGTGTGCGACGGCTGCCCAATCGATTCGGATGTGTTGTTCATCATAGAATCGAACAAAATTTCTGCCGGTGAACTACGTGTCATTGTCTATGATGATGGAGTTTAGTACTCCAAAGCGATGGGTGATGTCGAGGAAGAACAGCACCGCTTGCTCGGATTTGATCGTGGATATTGGTCGAGCTTCAATCCATTTTGTAAACTTGTCTATGGTGACAAGTAGGTGGGTGAAGCCCCCGGGCGCCTTTTTGAGTGGCCCAACTAGGTCGAGCCCCCAGATCGTGAAGGGCCACGTGATGGGGATCATCTGGAGAGCCTAGGCCGGGAAGTGTGTTTGCCGAGCGTAGTACTGGCACCCTTCGCAGGTGCGTACAATTTGCTCGGCATCGGCTACTACGGTGGGCTAGTAGAAACCTTGTCAGAATGCATTCCCAACCAAGGTTCTTGGTGCGGCATGATGATCGCAGACTCCACCGTGGATGTCGCCCAGCAGGAGTTTTCCCTATTTGCCAGGGATACAGAGTTGCAGAATCCTGATGTGACTCCGTTTGTAGAGTTCGCCCTCTATAAGAATGAAGGACTTGGCGCGTCGTGCAAGCTGTCGGGCTTCCGTCTTGTCTGCTGGTAGTATGTCGTGGAGGAGGTAGTCGAGGTAAAGCGTTCTCCAGTCATCGGGAGGGTCGGACTCCGCTGCTGGGTCCTCTTCAAGCTCCATGACCTCGGGGTCAGGCGGAGCAGTTGGAGGATCGACCCCTGGGGTCGGACTAGATGGGCCATCGTCGGCTTGTTCCGACCCCGTGTAGCGTACCGAGGGTTTGTGTTGGTCGCTAGCAAAGACGCCTGCCGGGACTGGCTCTCGGCTGGATGCTGCTTTCGCAAGCGTGTCGCTGCTTCGTTGAGGCGCCTTGGGATGTGATTGAGTTTGAGGCCATTGAATTTGTCCTCCAGCCATCGGACTTCTTAATAGTATGCCTCCATCTTGGCGTTGTGGCAGCATGACTCTTTCATGACCTGGTTGACGACCAGCTGAGAGTCGCCCCTAATGTCGCGGCGTTGGATGCCTAGCTCGATGGCGATTCATAGGCCATTGATGAGCGCTTCGTATTCTGCAGTATTGTTTGATGAGGGGAAATGGAGCCAAACCATGTACCTCATGTGGACCCCAAGGGGAGATACAAAAACTAGTCCTGCTCTGGCGCCCTTCTTCATCAGCGATCCGTTGAAGTACATCGTCTAGGACTCTTGATCGATGGCCGCTGGTGGCATCTGGACCTTGGTCCACTCCGTGATGAAGTCAGCCAGTACCTGAGATTTGATCGTTGTTCGGGGGCATAAGAAATGCCCTGATCCATCAGCTCGAGTGCCCACTTTGCGGTTCTTCCTGTAGCGTCATGGCTACGGATGACCTCGCCGAGGGGGAACGACGTCACTATTGTCATGGGGTGTGACTCAAAGTAGTGGCGTAGCTTCCTTTTGGTGATAAGGACGGTGTAGAGGAGTTTTTGGATTTGGGAGTAGCGGGTTTTGGAGTCGGATAACACCTTGCTAATGAAATATATAGGGCGTTGTACCTTGAAGGCGTGCCCCTCTTCCTCTCGCTCTACTACTAAGGCGGAGCTAACCACCTGGGTGGTGGCCGATATATACAGTAGGAGGGATTCTCTATTGCATGGAGGAACTAGGACCGGAGGTTTAGTTAAAAATCGCTTGACCATGTCAAGCGCCTCCTGAGCCTCGGCTGTCCACTCGAAGCGGTCAGATTTCTTTAGGAGTCGATAAAGGGGGAGTCCTCGTTCACCGAGGTGTGAAATGAATCGGCTGAGGGTGGCAAGGCACCCTGTGATCCGCTGAACCCCCTTTATGCTTTGGATCGGGCCCATCCTTGTGATGGCTGATATCTTCTCCGGGTTGGCTTCGATGCCACGCTCGAAGACGATGAAGCCGAGAAGCATGCCCCTCGGGACCCCAAAAACACATTTTTTGGGATTGAGTTTGATGCTGTTTGCCTAGAGTTTTGTAAAGGTTTGTTCAAGGTCGGCGACAAGGTGGTCAGCTTGCTTGGACTTGACTACGATGTCATCGACATAGGCCTCAACGGTTCGCCCGATAAGGTCTCCGAAGCAATTGAGCATACAGCGCTGGTAAGTCGCCCCAGTATTCTTCAGACCGAACGGCATTGAAATGTAGCAAAATGATCCAAAGGGGGTGATAAAAGATGTCGCGAGTTGGTCGGACTCTTTCATCGCGATTTGGTGGTAGCCAGAGTATGCGTCAAGGAAGCAGAGGGTTTCACACCTTGAGGTGGAATCGACTATTTGGTCTATTTGTGGCAAAGGAAACGGATCCTTTGGACACGCTTTGTTGAGGCCGGTATAATCGACACACATTCTCCATTTCCCGCTCTTCTTTCGCACAAGAATGGGATTTGCTAACCACTCTGGGTGGTATACTTCCTTAATGAATCCTACGGCCAGCAGTTTGGCTATTTCCTCGCCGATGGCCCTACGTTTCTCCTCGTCGAAGCGGCACAAGCGTTGCCCGGGATGCTCGGCGACCTCCCTCAGGATGCCCGGCATATCCAAGGGTTTCCACGTAAAGATGTCTTTGTTGTCGTGGAGGAAGTTGACGAGCGCGCTTTCCTATTCGGAGGAGAGCGCGGTCCCGATACGGACTTTTTTACCCTCAGAGCTGCTGGGGTCCAAGAGGACCTCCCTAGAGCCTTCTGCCGATTCGAACGACTCGGTTGATTTCTTCATGTCGGGTGCCTCTTCAACGACCTCTTCCCTGAGGGTGGCGAGTTCTTCGAAGGCGATGACTGTGGATGCGTGTCCGCAGCATTCGACCTCGCACTCGTAAGTGCGCTGGAAGGAGGTGCCAATGGTGATGACCCCACGGGGGCCTAGCATCTTCACCTTAAGGTATGTATAATTGGGGACGACCATAAACTTTGCGTAGCATGGTCATCCCAGAATGGCGTGGAAAGTCCCCGGGAACCCCACTACGTCGAAGGTGAGGGTTTTTGTCTGGTAATTGGACCGATCCCCAAAAGTGACGGGCAGGTTGATCTGCCCTAGTGGCATGTCTTGCCTACCAGGCATGATGCCATGGAAAGGCGCTCAGATGGGATGGAGGTTCGTTCGGTCGACGCCCATCTCGTCGAGCGTCTTGGCATACATGATGTTGAGGCCGCTGCCCCCGTCCATCAGTACTTTTGTGAGCCGCTTTGGACCAACGATCGGATCGATGACAAGTGGGTACCTTCCTAGGTGTGGGACGGTATCCGGATGGTCGGTCCGGTCGAAGGTTATGGCAGATTCTGACCATCGGAGGAAAGCAGGTGTGACCGGTCCAACCATGTAGACCTCACAGCGCGCGACCTTCTGGCGGTGCTTGGAGTCATAGGCCATTGATCCTCCGAAGATCATGAGGGCACTGGTCGGCATTGGGAAGGCGTCGTCCTTCTCCTCTGCGTCATCTATGGTGGGAATAGGTTCCTTCCCCTGCTCCCCTTTGTTAAGGCCCCCGGCCAAGTATTTGCGCATGAGGCCGTAATCCTTGTATAGATGCTTGGCTGGGAAGGCGTGGTTTGGGCATGGCCCCTCGAGCATTTTCTCGAAGTGGTTCGGAGCGCCCTCCGTGGGCTTCTGGCCACCTTTGCGGTCGGCAGCGGCCACGAGCGAGTTGTCGCACCGTTGCTTCTTATTTTTCCTTTTGGCAGGACGGTTGGAGGCGCCTTTGCCGGCATCCTCGTCCCGCCCCGTCTTTCCATCGGAGCGATCGAAGATGTCTCCGACCGCCTCCTCTCTAGAGGCATGACTGGTGGCGATGTCTAGGAGTTCCTTGGTAGTCCATGGGCCCCTGTGTCCTAGCTTGTGGACTAGGGATTCGCAGGTTGTCCCAGATAGAAAGGCTCCTATCACGTCGGCATCGGCGATGTTAGGGAGCTCATTGCACTGCCGGGAGAAGCACCGAATGTACCCACGAAGGGTTTCATCGGCCTTCTGGCAGCAGTTCTTGAGGTCCCATGGGTTTCTAGGGCGTTTGTACGTGCCCTGGAAGTTGCCCACGAAGATCTCTGTCAGATCCGCCCAACTCTGAATGACATTGGACGGCAGGTGCTCCAGCCATGCTCGTGCCAAATCGGCCAAGAATAGCAGGAGATTACGAATAATGAAATCGTCATTACTCGCACCACTAGCCTGACATGCAAGCCGATAGTCTTTGAGCCAAAGCCTAGGATTTGTTTCGCCAGAATATTTAGGGATGTTGGTAGGCGGTCGATACCTTAGGGGGAACATGGCATTGAGGATGTGCCGACCAAAGGCCTGAGGACCTGGCAGGCCAGGGCTCGGGCTTCGGTCCTCGTTGCTGTCGTAGCGTCCGCCATGTCGGGGATGGTAGCCGTGGCGTGCTGCTTCTCCATCATCGCCATGGGCACGTTTCCGAGCGTCGATGATGTTGCGTACGTCGTGGCCATGGCCAAGGCGTTGATGTACTAGGACAGCGGAGGCTGCCTGCCGGCTGGCGGTGTTTGGTGAACGGACGCATCCCTGGTGGGACGCACTAAGGGCGTGCGCTGGCTGGTGTCAGGTTCGCGTCGTCGAGACAACGAACTTTCCACCTGCTGCACCACTGCATGCTCAAGTAATGTACGAATCTCCCTGTGGGCCCGGCGATCCTCAGATGTCATGGCCTTTGGGAGGCCGTGAAGCAAGGCCGTTGCAGCGGTGATGTTCTGGCTTGCCCAAGCGAAGTGAGGGAGAGTCCCATCATCGGTGAGGATCCTTCGATGCACATCATGGGCCGAGGCACGTGCGTGCCCACCGTCTCCGTGACGCTTGATCTCCTCCTCGAAGTTTCGGTACTCCCGGACAAGCTGTTGTCCGGCGTCATCGATCTCCAGCTTTCATGCTCTTAGTTACTCCATCCTTACATGGGATGGAGCTGCCGTCTCCATCTCAATCCTGGTGTTGGGGTTGCCTATTGGGGTTGTCTCCTCTCTAGAGACACTTTGGACGTGCCCCTCGGGGGTTTGCATCATGAAGCATTCCCGGGAAGGGTGATGGCTCCCCTTGCTGGATTCAGAGCTGGAGGACGACTCTGGTTCCTCTGCGAGGAGCCCGTAAAGTGTCTCCGGATCGTGTTCGATTACCCCCATGAACTCGCTGTCCGTAGGCGGCTGAACCATGCATAGTGCTAGAAGGTGGCCAGTGGTCGCCGTGGTGTTGCGGAGACCGAACGGAAACGCTGTCGGGGCGCTCCGTACGGGACCTTCCGGACACAGAGTGACGTTGTGCGTGGCCTCCCTTGATGACTGGGGTCCAAGGGAGTTGCCTAGTGGGCCCTCAAGCCTAAGACGGCTGAGGTCAATGGAAGGGAGAGACGGGGCGGCTGTGTGAGTCAGCGCCAGCTCTCCTCCTAGTGTGATGATGAAATCTAGGTTGCCAAAATGCACGTGTGCGCCCAGGGCCCAACTGATTGCGTGGGTGGCCATCCGAGGCCTGATTTGGAATGTGCAAGCCCCCTACCTGGCGCGCCAACTATCGGTGTTTCGTACGAACACCGGCAAGTAAATTTATAGTAATGCGCGTTAGGCTCGGATGGTGCGCTAAAGGACACAAGATTTATACTGGTTCAGGCCGAATGTCCCTACGTCCAGTTGGTTGCTGCTCGTGTTATTAGCACCGTGAACGGTTTGTAGTAGGGGGTACAAACGACCGAGAGAGGGACTGGTCCCAAGTCTCTAATGGAAGGGTTGAAAGGAGGTCAAGAGCTTGGTAGCAGCTTGACTGTGTATGTGTCTTGTATTGTTCGGTCCAAAGTCCGTCCCTTTGATGGAGGAAGCGCATCCCCTTTTATAGAGGAAGGGGCTGGCTTTTACAAGGGTGAGGGTTTTAGGATGCGTACTCTGCTTAGTCTTGTGGCTCACGTCTACCTGGCCTAGTTCTTCATTCTGATGAGTACGAAGGAAGATAAGCACCTACAATACTGTTGATGTCTCTGTAGAATGTCAGGTTGATTGCAGAATGCTGCCCTGCGCAGGGTATGGGCTGTAGTACAGTGGTTTTGACTTATTAGCCTCTCCCAGCCTTGCTCCGCATGCCTTCTGGTTCCTATGAGTCTTCGTCGGAGGGACGAGGGGTCGGGGTCCGGAGTAACGCCGTGGTCAAGGTCTTCTGACTGGTGGACCTAAGGGGTTGGGAAGCAGGCGCCGCTCCCTTGGGTCCATGGCGTGGTGATAGAATATTCATCGTTCGTGGATATGGCAAATCCTTTTTTGGAGCGTAGCGGTTGTCGTATATCTTCGTCGGGTTCCGTGTCCCTGGGCTGAAGGCAGCGCCTATAACTCTACAGGGCGAGGAGTCTGCACTTGTAATACCTTTCAGGCTCTGTGGCGCCCGAAAGGGTCTAAAGCACCCGTCCCGTTGTTCCCTGGCAGCACTTTTCCTGCCAGGGCGCATGGTATGGTCCTTGGAGCCATGGTTGACCCAAACATCTTGTCTTGCCCTATACCCATCATCTTTAGGGAATGGGGAGAAGTTGTCAGGCAAGATGAAACCAGTATTAGATATCGAGCAGGGCGAGGCTCGTTCCTTGCCGTCGGGCGAAATGGAGACCAATCCCTATCTCTTGGGTGAGACCGACCCTGCCCCTCTAGGGTCAGGCGAGGCGGAATCTATCCTTCAGCCCTCGGGTGAGACCGAACCCGCCAAAAAGGCGTCGGGCGAGACGGAGACTAGTCCTGGGCCCTCGGGCGAGGCAGAGCTATCTCAAAAGGCATTGGGCGAGGCGAAACCAAACTCCTGTCATTCGAACAAGGGACGAAACGGCGCCCTTATGCGTCCAGAAGTTTTTAACGTTCGGTGGTTATCGGTTCCACCTTCTGGGGTACCCCAGTATTAGGTCCCCGACACATACCATCGAACATAACCACCACCGCAAGGGCCCCGCCTAGTTCCGCTCCCTCGACTTTAGTGAGCGCAACGGGTAACTCAAGGGCGTTGCACCCACAGATGCTCAGCAGAAGAGCATGGAGCTCTAGACCTTCTCACGCAGTCGAAGCAGCTCCTGGATAGGAATGCTGCCCACCAAAGTATGACCGCCGTGACTAGAGGATGTCTCATCAAACTTTATGAACTAGCCAACCTGAGTAGCTACAAGGGCGAAACCCCCCACCAGCGCAGTCCTGAGCATCTTCCCCTCCAACAAGACTCACCCGGAGAAGATTCACTGATAGGAGTCCACGTGCGGCTCCATCCCGATGAAAGCCTCACAGATGGTGACAAAGCTAGCAACGTACAATACCCTCTAGTGCGCCACCCCCTTCGGTGGAAGTAGCCCCTTCTCGGTGAAGGCGGCTAGCACCACCTCATCTACGCTGGATGCCCTCCACCTCGACATTATGCTCTGAAATCATGAATAGGTCTGTGAGTTCTCCTTTCCCTCTCCCTTCCCCTATTTAAGGAGGAGATGCAGCAGTTGAAGAAGGGCAAAGGATTAGGGCGAAAAACCCTCTCCCTTCCCCCATTCAATGCAGATGGGAAACGATGGGACGTGCCCTTACCGATGAGACACACCTTGTCCGATAGAACAGCGCCTGGTCAGACACGACATGGCCTAGGTATGGCCCACCACTACCGCACATTGGGCGCAAGAAACAAAGTGCCACCACGTGCAGGCGGCCCTTCGCCTTCCTAAGCGGGACTTGGAAAGGCCCAACTATGGGATCTCTGCCCAGGAGAGACCATTAGGCTTCCTGAGTCGATCGAACGGCTCAGGCAAACACTGAGAGACAGGTAAGGAGCAAAGGGACACCCCATGTGGGCCATGCCGACACTGTCACGAACGACGAGCGTGGATCCCGATCAAACATTTCTGATTGGAGCTCCTCAAACCCCGTCACTCAAGCCATCAAGGTAACATTACCAACCCCCACTATTTCTTTATATAAACATTCATTCATCTACTGTCATTCACTCATCTATACATGCATTCATTCATTCCATACATCTGAGGCATCACATATGCAGATAAATGCATCACAACGCTCCGTGTTGCTTCACGAAGCGGCAATTGCCTCATTCAACATGAGCAACGACTGACCGGGGTTCAAAGGCCGACCCACGAAGGGCTCGAGGCCACCTCTCATGAAATAGAGCTAGGGGAGAAAATGCAGATGAGCCCCGAGCGGCCCTTGCCCAGTCTACCCTAATGTAGATAGGGTCATCTCAACCATCTCATTTGATCCTAACCTCTAGCCAAACCCACAGAATCTCCATCGAGGGGAGGCCAGCGGGCCACCCAGGTTAGTCTCCAGAATGACCCAGGCATCTACCAGGTTATAGGTTAAGGAGTAGTGGAATGCCACATGAGGGCTATGCCGACCTCATCACGAACGACGGACCTTTATTTCACTCGAACGTGCCCATTAGCGAGCTCACAGAGTGCATCACTCGAGCCATCGAGGCAAGCGACATTAGCTCAGCCCCTCCGGTTGCGAATAACTGCAGATGGGGTAACACATGAAAACTCCAACCCAACCTGACCCCTACGAAGACCAATAGGGCCTAGGGGCTTAAGGCGCCCAATGCCAGGATCCATGACCCCGTCTCGCTCGATCCCTAAAAACTACCTCGACTGCGCCCGACGCTAGGATCCATGACTCCGTCTCGCCCGATCCCTAAAACTGCCTTGGTTGCGCCCGACACAAGGATCCATGACCCTATCTCGCCCGATCCCTAAATTGCCTCGGCTGTGCTCGACACTAGTATCCACAATGTCATCTCACCTGATCCCTAAAACTACCTTGGCTATGCCCGACGCCAGGATCCGCGACCCTGTCTCGCCTGATCAATAAAACTGCCTCGGCTGCGCCCAATGCTAGGATCCGCGACGCTGTCTCGCCCGATCCCTAAAACTGTCTCAGCTACGCCCGATGCTAGGATCCATGACACTATCTCATCTGATCCCTAAACTGCCTCGGCTATGCATGATGCTAGGATCCACGACTCCATCTTGCCCAATCCCTAAACTGCCTCGACTACGCCCAACACTAGGATTCGTGACTCCGTCTTGCCTGATCCCTAAAATGCCTCGGCTGTGCCTGATGCCAAGATCTGCGACGCCATCTTGTCTAATCCCTAGAACATCCCTAACTTTGTTTATATGCATCCATGATATTTATCTTGCACATACATGCAATAGGTGTGCCGGAGGGAGTGATGCTTCTAGAGTTCAAGGGAGCAAGTCAGGAGGAGGAGCCCGAGGTTTAGGCAATCGACGAAGCAGCCGCCGAGGAGGAGTTGCCCGAGTGCCCTAACCACCGCCCATCCTCTTTCCTAAAAGGCCAGCCTCGGAGCATATTAAGTCTCCCATGTTTTTACAAATATCTTGAGTATCTTTTATTATTGATGATGCATTAAGTATAGGAATTGGTTGGAACCAATTGTTGCATTATATATCTATCCTTGTCCAGATATCGCACTTAAATCCTATTTAAGTTCAGGAACAAGTTAAATGCTTAGCCATGCTTAGTGCGGTAGAAGTCGGGTGATTTACTGTCACCTGCGAGCTTTAGGATGAGGTGGATCACGGTTGGCTATATTTGCTATCGTGGAAAAGAACCATGTTAATAATGAATTAAGACCAAGCGGAGTCTTGTGTAGGGTTGGACATAGTGACTCCGTCTGTGTCGTTTAAGGACCGATACGTTGTACGTCCTTATGTCATGTTGAACGCAGCCTAACATTTAGCTGGTCGGATAACCCGTTCCAACCGCGAAGCCTAGTAGCTCGATTTAGGCTGGGGACGTGAGCAGTTGGTCACAATCTGGATGGCAGTAAGGATGTGTAGAGAGCCATTGGTGTAAGCCTAAGGGTGGGTTAAGTCACCGAGCACTCATGGCAGAGTGGTTCTCTGATTTTGCGGCACTGATCGGACCCGTGACTCCTGAATTGTACCAAAGGTGACTTGTTTGCGACCCTGACGGGGGAAGCAGGGTTTGTGTTAGGAATACCCCTCCAGCTAGATAGGAATCGATTCGAATCGCCATCTCTCCCAGATAGTGAGAACTTGACTGAGCAGCGGCAACGTAGATTCAATTAATTTTTAACGATATGGTTAAATGGAGAATGATGATAATGTTGCCATAGTTTACACATGCTATGGTTAATAATGTTTGTATCTTACTCAAGTGATTGCTTAAGTATAGGTGCTAATATAGATGATAGGTTAATGGCTAAAAAGTCACTACTAGCTCAGGTTAAGAGTTGATCATTATTACTTATGCTTTTCTGCAAAAGAAAGTGTCAGCCAGATCCACTAAATTAAGCTATGCATGATTCTTGGTGTCTTTTATTTTAGTTTTCGACGGGTAAGTCTAGCTGAGTTCATTCTCGTACTCAGGGTTTATTCCCTCTTGTTGTAGATGACCTCCTTTATCAGGGCTTCTATAAGTACTGTCTCCACCCGGCGGGTGATGAAGACTAGATCACGGGCATGATCTCTATTTATCTTATCCGAATGCTTTTGTGGGATGTGATCAGCAAGCTGGTACTTGTATTTGAACTCATGTGTGTGAGTTAAACTATTTGCTTCCACTACTTTACAAGACTTGGTTTGTAATAACTATGACTCTGATGTGTTGTAATCTATCTGCAAACTATTTGTGAAATGTTGTAACGTGTGATGTCTTATGTTGAATTACTGTGATCTTGGTTGTATGCAAGTTGGTTTGAAATCCTTCGTGGTTTCAGTTGACTACCGGGTTTATATGGGCTTAAGTGCGAGAATTTGATCGTTTCAGCGATTGTTTTTGTACTTGTGCTCTTATAAATTGATCGGTTCTGTTACAGCTAGTATCGGAGCTAGATTCAACACTAAACATGTCATACGAGTATTTAAAAACAAAGCTTTTGTTGTGAAAATGGTTTTCCAACTTATAGTTATATATAAGTGTTTTAAAATCTGAAATTTTATAGTGTGCTGGTGATCACATCCCTTGTAGCCCACATAAGAACTTTTAGGTGGCTTATCTAATTACTAACTTGGGGGAAAGTGATTGTTTCTATTTCATCATCCATGCGGCGTGCTATTGCATGGGTGCCATTCGCTTGAATGGTAATGTATGGATCAATTGCCTCTACGCCAAGGTAAGTGTGAGTTGTGAGAGCATGACCGTCCAACTATCGGTCTAGGGGAGAGTTAGTTGTGGTTACTGGAGTATTTACATGTTGCATACATGTACATATGAAGGTACTTAATTGTGGGTATATATGTCAGGTAGTTTTGGATACCAAAGTATATATATTCGGGGATGTATATATGGAGAGTATCTTAGTTTACTACTTTCATTGTTAGCATTATATCTTGTTGGGTTGGGCTGCAATGAAATTTTTTGTAGGTACGCTAACAACGCACCGTGTAGATCGACTAGTTACCACTGTTCGAGAGAACGTGTGTATGCCACCGTATATTCCACTAGAACTTAACTTTTCTTAGGTTTGTGAGGACGTATGGAATGTGCATGCATCATATTCACTCATGTCATTCATATTGCATTACTCCCTCCCTTATAATTGCTTATCCCAAATATTAAGTTTCATCTCTCAAAAAAATAATCTTCTCATGAGAGTTGCATCCCTTTTGATACAGATGGCCGCGCCCGTGTTTCCTCCTAGTAGCAGCATCTTTTTGGACCAGTTTGGTACGCCTACCTTGCTCTGGAGGGTGCTAAGCTCAGTTGGGTACCCAGAGGCGCCCCGTTACATGTGGGTGTAGACAGTGCCATTTGGAGATGTGCCATGGTACAATGTGACCTTGGTGGTGCCACAGAACCCCACGAGACCATTGTGGCATGGGTGGAGCACCGAGTCTGATGGGCAAAGCCCATGGGAAGCCGCACAAGTTGCTGCCCTTGATGTGCTTATGGACATAGCACAGAGTTTCAGAGATGAATTAGTGGGTGGACCAGCTGCATCCATTCCCTGAGTGGCTCCTACAGATGCTGAGTGGACTCAAGAAGATGGCCAGGCCTTGGTTCGAGGCCATGGTGAACGTGTTCATAGTGACAATGTGGGAATGAGTGCTATGATGGCCGTCTTGAAGCTTTGTCGAGTCAGGCAGGACACACTCTCTATAGTATTAGAAGAAGCTGGCAAGGCAATGGCAGCCCAGTGCAAGTTCAGGTTGCGTGCCCACAAGTATCACCGTAGGGCGGAGGCATGCAGGCAAGCTCAGCTGGAGGTAGATGAGATTTGGGGCATTGCAAATTATCACCTGCAGCAGTGGGGGCAAGCAGCACATGAGAGAGATGAGCTTCATAACCATCTTATGAACCTCACCATAGAGAGAGATGAGGCAGTACAAGAGTTGGACCGTGTGACCCGTCATAGAGATGCAGCCTTAGAGTTGGCAGAAGAAAGGCGTCAGGGATGGATCATGGCTAACCACAATGCTTTTCAAAGGGAGAATGAGCTCCAAGAGCAGCTAGAGGAGCTTTAGGTTGAATACCATCACCTGAACAACCGCCTATTTCCTATTCCTCACCCTCCACCAGTTTACCCAAATCTTGGACCTCAAGTGATTGAGGCTGATGAAGAAGAAGAGGACATGCAGATAGATGTCAATGTAGCTGAACCTGCAGAGGAAGAGGAAGAGGAAGATCCTAAAGAAGTCTAGGGCATTTCCGATGTGGACAGTGACCACTTCGATGAGTAGTTAGCTAGCAAGTCTCACTAGTTTAAGCTTTTGCAGCCATTTGTGTAATGGACCAAGTACTGTGGTAGATGTTGGATGTACCTTTTAATTCAAACTTGGCATGTAATGTACCTTAATTTGCTCCCTTCGGGATGCTTATCTGAGTTGGTGAATTTTAAAACTTGTCATATTGGAATGCACTACGAATGGCGCTATTAATCAATTGATGATGTGGTGATTGGAGAATGAATTATTGCCTCTATTTTATTGCATGAATTTTACATTCTCTCCAGTAAATTTAGTTTGGCGTAATTACATTGTTCCTCTCCAATGTGCTAACATCACCAATAATTGCTGGTTGTGCATTGTTGCAGATGCCTCGCACTCGTTCCACTGGTGCAGCTGGTGATGATGATGATCTCCCACCGCCACCACCACCCACACCAGCGGAATTGATGGCAATTCTTGCTGAAGGACAGCGCACTATGGCTAAGGCTCTCCGCATGATTGTAAATCGTGATGGGCGTGGTGCACGCCAAGGACTGAAACCAAATCAGTATAGCGACTTCAAAGATTTCCTTGACACTAAACCACCGATCTTCAAGGAGGCTGAAGAGCCCCTCCAAGCTGATGAGTGGTTGAACACTCTCGAGTAGAAATTCTATCTGCTTTGCTTGACTGAGGTGCTGAAGAGTGAGTATGCATCTCACCAACTGCATGGGCCAACTGGTATTTGGTGGAGTCATCATCGGTCCACTATGCCCGCTAACGCCCAAATCACTTGGGATCAGTTCAAGTCTGCTTTCAGGGGAAATTATATTCCTCCTGGTCTCATGGCAATCAAGCACACTGAATTTATGAAGCTAACCCAGGGGAACAAGAGCTTGATTGAATACCTGTAGGCTTTCAATAACCTTGTAAGGTATGCTACTGAGTTTGTTGACACTGATGCCAAGAAGATTGCTAGTCTCAAGCGGGGACTTAGCCCCAAATTGATGAAGACTATGGGAAATTGTAAGTGTGTTCACTTTAATGAGTTTGTTAGTGATGCTTTATCTCAAGAAAACAACAATGCTATTTATGCCGCTTCAAAGAATCGCAAGCGAGCCTATGAGGCGGGTGCCTCACAGTCCAAAGCTCCAGTCACATCTAAGGCTCCATTTCGTCCTCTGGCATCAGCTGTGAAGTTCCACCCACCGCTAAAGAAGAATCCAGGCAAGACTAGATTTCGTAAGGCTTTTACAGTTGCTCTTCCAAAGGGCACTACTAGTCAAGGCAGCTCCAATGTTCCTCCAAGCAACATGCCATGCTGGAACTGCAACAAGCCAAGTCACTAGGCAAGGAAGTGTCCATATCCTAGGAAGAATAACAACCAAGGTGGCCGTCAGGGGCAGGTGAACTACACTAATATTGCTAATATTCCTTTAGGAGAGGTAGTCACGGCTGGTAAGTTTCTGGTTGATCAACACCCTGTAGTTGTACTATTTGATTTGGGTGCTTCACATTCTTTTATGAGCTCCGCATTTGCATCCAAGTTTATGCAGAAAACATAAACTATTGAGGGTGACGGTTTTTGTATTAGGGCTGCCAGTGGTACTATCCCAACCAAGCTCATAGTCAGGGATGTACAACTTGAGGTAGAGGGACAAAGTTCTCAGGTTGATCTGGTAGTTTTATCGAGGCTGGGTATCGATGTGATATTGGGAATGAACTGGATGAGCAATCATGGGGTGCTTATTGATACATCGACTAGAGTAGTCATGCTCAGAGATCCTAATAATCGAGAAGGTTTTCTAGTGTAGCTACCCAGGGACATCAATCTTTCTTGTGTGGCAAATGCGGTGCAAGCAAAGATTATGTTAGATATCCCTATAGTGTGGGATTTTCCGGATGTTTTTCCTGATGATTTGCTAGGATTGCCCCCGGATCGGGACATGGAGTTCAAGATAGAGTTGCTTCCTGGTACAGCGCCCATATCTAGAAGACCTTATAGAATGCCTCCTAACGAACTAGCCGAACTAAAGACCCAGTTGAATGAACTTCTAAAGAAAGGCCTTATCTGTCCTAGTTCATCTCCATGGGGGTGTCTGACTATCTTTGTGAAGAAGAAGGATCAATCCCTATGCATGTGTGTAGATTATAGGCCTTTGAATGCAGTCACAATCAAGAATAAGTATCCTCTGTCACGCATAGATATCTTATTTGATCAATTGTCTAAAGCAAAAGTCCTTTCCAAGATTGATTTGAGATCTGGTTATCATCAAATCAAAATCTGACCTGAGGATATTCCAAAAACTGCCTTCTCTATAAGATACAGTCTTTATGAGTATCTTGTTATGTCTTTTGGATTGACCAATGCCCCCGCCCACTTCATGTATTTAATGAATTCGGTGTTTATGCCCGAGTTGGACAAATTTGTGGTGGTATTTATAGATGATATCTTGGTCTATTCTGAGAATGAAGAAGATCGTGTTGAACATTTGCGAGTGGTTCTCACTAGATTGCATGAACACAAGCTTTATGCAAAGTTCAGCAAGTGTGAATTCTGGCTTCGTGAGGTACCTTTTCTCGGACACGTATTGTCCAATGGTGGATCCCACCAAGGTGCAAGAAGTGACTGGAAGGCTCCAATCTCGATGCACGAGGTACGAAGTTTTCTAGAGTTGGCTGGCTATTATCGTCGCTTCATCCTAGATTTCTCTAAAATAGCCAAGCCTATGACTCGGTTGCTGCAAAAAGACATGAGGTTTGTCTGGACTTCTGAGTGTGATGCGGCTTTTCACACCCTATAAACCCTTCTAACTTTAGCTCTAGTTTTGGCGCAACCAGATATCGAGAAACCTTTTGATGTGTTTTATGATGCATCAGGCACAGGTTTAGGAGGTGTTCTTATGCAGGAAGGACGAGTCATTGCGTATACCTCTCGCCAACTTTGGAAGCATGAGGTGAACTATCCGATGCATGACTTAGAACTCGATGCAGTTGTTCATGCTTTGAAGGCCTAGAGACATTATTTGCTTGGCAATGTGTGCAATATCTACACTGATCATAAAAGTCTTAAGTACATCTTCACTCAACTTGAGTTGAATATGCGTCAGAGAAGATGGCTCGAGTTGATCAAGGATTATAACCTCCAAGCGCACTATCATCCAGGCAAGGCAAACATCGTTGTGGATGCCTTGAGCAGGAAATCTCAGTGCCACTCTTTGATTGAAAGTGACCTCCATTTGTCAAAACTCTTACATCCTGCAGTCCTTCACAACATCACTGTCAGTTGTACTCTACAGAGTTGAATTATTGAGCTACAGAAGACAGATCTAGGTGTATTCCACATCAAGCGCAAGATGAAAGAGCAAGAAACCAAGCATTTTTGGGTAGATGACAATGACGTGTTATGGTTCAAGGATAGGTTAGTGGTCCCGAAGGATAGAGAGCTTAGAAATCAAATCATATCCGAAGCACATTCCTCAAAATTATCTATTCATCCTGGTAGTAGCAAAATGTATCATGATTTGAAGCCTCGCTTTTGGTGGACCAAGATGAAGATAGAGATAGCTGATTATGTGGCTAGGTGTGACACTTGTTGTCGAGTTAAAGCTGTGCACATGAAAGATGGATTGCTTTAGCCACTCTCTATTCTAGGTTGGAAATGGGAGGAGATAAGTATGGATTTTATTGTTGGACTCCCTACTACCCAGAGGAATTTTAACTCTATTTGGGTGATTGTAGACCGTCTGACCAAGTCTGCACACTTCATTCATGTTCGCGTAGATTTCTGTCCAACTGACTATGCTGAGTTGTACTTCAATCAGATAGTCCAACTTCAGAGGGTACCTCACACTATTGTCTCTAATAGAGGACCATAGTTCACTGCTCGCTTTTGGGAGCACTTACACGGATTATTGGAAACTAAGTTAGTAAGAAGCTCTGCTTATCATCCGCAAACAAATGGGCAAACTGAGTGAGTGAATCAAATCTTAGAAGATATGTTGAGAGCGTGTGTCATCTCGTCTAAGGGTTCATGGGAAAAGTGGTTGCCCCTAGCTGAATTCTCTTATAATAATAGTTATCAAGAGAGTATCAAGATGGCACCATTTGAAGCTTTGTACGGTCGAAAGTGTAGAACCCCGTTGAATTGGGTTGAAGCCGGTGAAAGGAGATATTATGGAATTGATTTTGTTCAAGAAGCTGAAGAACAAGTTCATACTATCCAAACCCATATGGCCGCAGCTCAAGCTAGGCAGAAAAGTTATGCTGATCGCCGTAGAAAACCTATTGAGTTCAAAGTTGGAGACTTTGTTTATCTGAAAGTCTCACCTATGAAGAGTGTCCAACGCTTTGGTGTGAAGCGAAAGCTTATGCCAAGATATGTCGGTCCGTTTCAAATCATAGGACAGAGTGGTAAGGTAGCATACAAGATCCAAATACCTCCTGAGATGAGTGCTATCTTCAACGTCTTTCACGTATCCTAGTTGAAGAAATGTCTTCGTGTCCCTGAAGAGAGTTCCACTGGGGATATCGAGTTAGAATCTAATTTAACTTTTGAAGAAAAGCCGGTCTGAGTAATTGACACTCATGAGCGAGTGACTCGGAGTCAGGTGGTCAAGTTTTACAAGGTCATGTGGAGTAATCAGGGTAGTGAACTCGATGCGACTTAGGAAAGAGAAGATTATTTGAGGGAAGGTTATAAGGAATTCTATCAACAATGGTACGCTTGTCAAATCTCAGGACGAGATTTTTATAAGGGGGGAGGGCTATAACACCCCAGGTGTTTGGCTTCCACATTTGCACTTGCATTTCATAAACATGAGCATCATTCATCCATGCATGAGCTTTGATTGTTTGGAACATGCTTTTGAAACATTGCAACATATGTTTATATTCCATGTGTGTTTGTTTTATGAAATGAATAGTGTGCAACACTCAAGTGCAACATGTGCAACTCACTCTTGAAACATGTCACATACTTTAGTAACATGGTTAGTTAGTACTATGCAACAAACTCATGAAACATATGAAACATGGCTTTGAAACAAAAGTAACATTTCACTTGTTCTTCCTTGTTTCAATACATGTGATGCTTGATTTTGATGTGACCAATGTGTGGTGTGGCTAATTATCCTCTTAAACAACTTAGCTACACTTAGAAGGTCATTAGGAACAATGTTCATGTTGACCATATTGCCTAATTATGTTTCCAAGGAATAAGTTTGACTAGTGTTGACCCCTAGAGCTCTCTTGTTTGACTATTTAAAAAGTACAGCTTAAAGTGTTTGCATGTCTGAGCAACCTAAAGCAAAGTTGTAGCAAATTTTATAAGGAACAAAAGTTATTTTATGACCATCTCATGAAAATGTGTAGAACATGCTCAAAAAGGGCCCACAAGTCAGTTTTGAGGTCTATTTGGAAACTCAGAAAAATTGTAAGTCAAAAACCAAATTTCAGTTTCATTGGCTCGACTTGGTGATGATTTTACTCATAGTTCTTGGAGAATTAGGTCTTGGTCTTTTAATAGAAGTTGAAGATGGTATAAAGGGCTACAACTGTAACACCTCGGGTGTTAGCCTTGCATAACTTGACTTGCATAACATGAGCATGAGCATCAAGCATTCATAAATCATTATTTACAATTGAAACATTTGATGGAAACACATGAAACATTGCTTGTTATCTCGTTTTTCTTGAAACATATGCAACGTTTGCTTGTTTTTGCATGTTTCTTTGTACTTATGCAAATAATCATGAATGAAAACATGTACTTGGTAGAAGTGAGTCACAAAAACATGTAACCACACTTGGGTTAGCAATTGGAACATTGTTCATGAAAGTCACTTTTCATAATCAAGCCTTTAAGGCATATTTCATGTGATTACTTTAAATAGCTCTATGAGTGACTACTACATGAAATGATTAAATGACCTTGCAAATTGCTTAAACATGTTTAGAGTATCATTATGAACAACTTTGATATTCATGGTTAGGGGTAAATAGGTCATTAAGCCATGCTTTGATGTGTTTCATCTTTTAAATGTGACATGTTTGACCAATTTGGAACTAGGTGTTAGAGACCTTGCATGGAGGAGTTCACTAAAGCAAAGTTGTAGTGTTTGACATTAGGAACAACTTTTATTTTTGGGTCTTTGACTGATTCAGCTCCTAACATGTGTGAATTTGGATTACAAAAATTAGAGAAATCAACCATTTCAGCACTTAGCAAATTTTGCTAAGTCATGAACCCTGACAGCCTGACAGGCCAACCTTGAGCACAATTTTTCTCTGTTTCTGTTGTGAATTAGAACAAGTGCCTTGAACAAGTATTATAGCTGGTACATAGGTCTACAAATTTGGTTTAGGATGTTTGCACAACGGAGCCACGGATTTTCAGTAAAATCGTTTGCGAAACCCGTCGTCAGGCTCAGCATGTCGCGACTGAATGAACTGAATCGCAACCTTCAGTGGCCGACACCGGCAGAACCCACGCGCCGCGTGGTGGCCGCGACGGCCGCGCATCACCAGCGCTCTGCCCAGCCTGGCCAAGGCCGGCCAGAGCGAGCCATTAACATCGCCAGCGACCGCCCGACCCCTCCCACGCTCCATTTTGCATTTCCCCGCTCCTCCTTCGTCGTCTCGTAGCACCAGCAGCAGCCGCCGAGCTCCCACAGCTCCGCCATCGCCATAACCGTGCACAAGCTCGTGCCTAGCCACTCCATCGCCACCGCCATAGCTCCACCACCACCCCAGCAGCGCACTGCCTCCTCCCGTGCCCGCTGACAGCGCTTGGTAAGCCACCGCAACGCATGCGAGCTCGCCGGAGTTCCGCCGCGAGCCCCGTCTCCGTGGCCATGTCGCCACCGTCCACCCTAGGTCGCGTTAGGGCGCTAGATAGCTCCGCCGCAGCTTGGTGATGCTCGGCGTAGCATTCGTTCGAGCCACCATAGCCCCCATCGGCGTACCACCATTGTCCAGCTCCGCCGTGCCACCATGAGCGCCGCCGCCATGCGTAGCCCTGACGTGAGGTCCCACCGAGTGGCTCAGTAGATTCGCTAGGTCACGAAGATCACGTAGTGAAGGTGTCACCGCCGGTGAAGAGCCGTAGCCACGCAGTGCCAAGCAGTGCCGCTGCTCTGTTTCGTCTCGATGACATGTGGGTCCAACTGACGTGTGGGTCCCACCGGTCAGCGACAGCAGTGTTGAGGGCTAGTTCAAAAATTCCAGATTCAAGTGTGATTTGTGATTTTTGTATCTTCAGTTTGGTAGCTCCTAAATTTGTGAAATAAATTTTGTAGTGTTCCTTAGGAAGTGTAGTATTTAGGAAAAATATGTTTTTAACATTTACAGTAGAAAGTTTTGGAGATTTAAATAGGGATTTGAAATGTGCTTTTGAATGCATTCAAATTTGTTTATTTTATATCTAGAGTTCCTGTGCTCCAAAAATTAGAAAATTTTTGTGGTAAGCTAGTATTAGCATATATGAGCTCTGGTAAAAATTTGAGGACCAGTGCATGGGTAGATTTATAGTTATAGATTTTTCTTTTATGGATAGTCAATCCTTGCATGAATTTTCATAAATTAATTATGAGTCCAAAATTCATGAAATTTGTTGGAGGTAATCCTAGTACCATATGGATGTTAAGAAAAATAGGAAATCTGTTGCTTGACACTTTTCAATAGGATTTTCCATTTATGCTATTTTAAGCCTTGCTTCCTTGTCATTTTTTATAGAATGTTCTACTTAGTAAAATGAAATGAAATTTTTATAGTAGTCCTTTGATAGCATTAGTAAGGCACTGTAAATTTTTGAGAATTTATTAAGTACATCTGATATATGTTTATTATTTAACCTAGATATCCGAATAAAATAATAAAGGCAATTAAATAAATAGTTTGGGCTTCACCATTATATTACCTTAAATGTATTTGGTATGCTTAAACTGTTGGTAGATTCTATGTTGTCAAATTTTGAATGATTACATGAAGTAGAATTATTATTACTTTATATTGCATATTAAATAGTTTCCGGACTGATTCTAGAGTTTGATGAGTTGCATGTTGAAACTGATGTGTACTGTAAAAATGGTTAATAACAAAGTTGTAGAGAATTTGATAAGCTTTCTAGAAAGTCCAGGATCACTATTTTTGGATTAGTAGAACTCCAGTTATGAGTGAAATAAGTAGCTACTGTTTGTGGCATAGTCGATGCATTGTAGAAGTAGTTAAGTAATAATCGAGAAGAGATATGCACCTACTCAATAAACATGATGCACTTGTTAACATTTCTGCATTCGTAATACTTATGCCATACTCATGCATCTAGGATCGGAGGAAGAGATCACGTTGCTGGAATTCGAAGAAGCAGAGGAAGGGAACCAGCAGGAGGATCCGCAAGCCGCAGCTCCCGAAGGCGTGGAGCAGAACCCTGAAGAGCTTCCGGAGTGTCCTGACCACCGCCCTACTTCCTTTCTGCAAGGCAAGCCCCGAAGCATTATAAGTCTCCTAGTAATTTACAAATGTTTACTTAAGTACTTATGATTGCTGCATTAGGTTATACGAGTTGAATGGAACCACTTGATGCATGTACATTCCTTGTCCAGATATTACACCTTTAATCGATATAGGTCCAAGATCGAATATATATGCTTAGCCATGCTTAGACCGGTAGAAGTCGGGTGATGTCCTGTCACCTGCGAGATATAGGTGGATACCAGAGCACAGTTGGCTATATTTGCTATCGTGGAACAAGAACCATGGGGTAAAAGTAAATCGAGACCGGACGGGAAGTCGATAGAGAAGCGACAAGACATGGAGGTCTTGGGTGTGGATTTATCCCCATCTGTGTCGATTAAGGACCGTACCGTTGTTGGTGCTTCTGACAAGATTGAACGCATGCCTCTCACTTAGCTAGTCGGATAACTCGTTCCGACCGTGAAGCCGAGTAATTCAACTCAGGCCGGGAATCGTTCTGTTGTGCGCTCCTTCCAGGGAACGATCAGACTGAGCCCAAGGGCAGGCTTGGCCTGAGCATCCTGGCATCTGGTGTTCCAGATTGTGCGGCGCAGTACGGACCCGCGAAATGTGTACCGGAGTTGTACCAAAGGTGACCTAAGGCTATCGTGGCTGGTAGACCTGGGTTTGTGTTAGGAATAAATTCCCAGCTGGTTGAAATCGATTCGAATCGCCGTCTCTCCCGGATAGTGAGAAACTTGGCTAGTCCCAACATCGTAGCAACTGTGTTATGAAACATGATGGTTCGGATAAAAAGGGAATTACAATACCTGCTATGGTTACTATTGTATGCTTCTAAATGATATACCACATGTTTGGCACAGGATAGTTGCTAACCTAGAAATGGATGGTTATAAATAACTTGGTAAAGAATTTGTAACTGTACCATGATTTAATTGCTTTTACGCAAAAATGTTGTCAAGTTACGTCCACTTATACAGCCTTGCATAATCCTTGGAGTCATTTTATTTCTGGTTCATGATGGGTAAGTCTAGCTGAGTACCTTCTCGTACTCAGGGTTTATTTTCCCATTGTTGCAGATGGCACTGTGTATCATGGGTATTGCAAGAGTTACTTCTATCCCGCCATGGATGAGGAGTAAGCCTTGGGCAGGCTTCTTTAATAATTCCTATCTTTGCTTTTGTGGACCGTGATCTGGCTTGGCACTGTATCAAACTATGTTGGAAACTTTATCTTCGAACTTATTTGCTTCCGCTTTATTTATCAAACTCGGTTTGTAATAACTTTTATTTGTACTCTGATGATGAAAAGTATCTATGAACTTTATGTAATACGTGGCATGTATGTTGAATCCTGTACGATCTTGGTTGTTGTAAATCGTTTATCGAGACCCGTCGTGGTACTCGATGGACTACCGGGTTTATATGGGTTCAAGTATAACAGTGCGACCGCTTGCGGATTGCCATTGTACTTGGATTCTTATAAATTGGTCGGTTCTATGACAGCAGATGTAACATCCCGGCCTAGGGCTTAACAGAATTAATAGGATACTCATACAAATAAGTTGCAACTTTTTTCCAGAAGCCCATCTGCAAATAACTCCGAGGTTAAGCGTGCTTGGCCTGGAGCGATGGGTGACCGACTGGGAAGTTCTTCCCGGGTGCGCACGAGTGAGGACAAAGTACATAGAAAAGACCTGTGTTGGTCTGTGAGGGCAGTCTATATCCTAGAGAAGCTGCCAGATGTAAGCGGGCCCGGCCTCGGAGAGGCGAGACGTTATAGAATGGTATCAGAGCCGACTCTCGCGATTTCACGGGCGCGTGTGTCGTAGTTGCGCAGGCATGGTGCGCATAGCTGGTGTGGATCCAGCGTGGTCACACAGCATGGCACATGCGCTGGCTCTAGACACACGAACGTGGCCAAGAGAGGATGCTCCTGGCTTGGGATTGATCGACGAGGACGTCGATCTCTTAAGGGGGTGAGGATGTAACATCCCGACCCAGGGCTTAACAGAATTAATAGGATACTCATACAAATAAGTTGCAACTTCTTTTCTAGAAGCCCATCTGCAAATAACTCTGAGGTTAAGCGTGCTTGGCCTGGAGCGATGGGTGACCGACTGGGAAGTTCTTCCCGGGTGCGCACGAGTGAGGACAAAGTGCGTAGAAAAGACCTGTGTTGGTCTGTGAGGGCAGTCTATATCCTAGAGAAGCTGCCAGATGTAAGCGGGCCCGGCCTCGAAGAGGCGGGACGTTATAACAACTTTCATTTACACTGTTTTCGCTAATAATCAATGGTTTAGTAGTTTCAATGTGATGAAAGTATGCTGTCAGGCTCGGTTGGCTTCACTGAATCGAAGCTACAGTAGTCCGATATGTTCATAGTTTGAAGGCCGCGTGTGCGCCATGCGTCACCGCTGGCCTGACCGGCCAGGCCATGACGGGCTGCCGCACGCCACATCAAGCCCCAGCGCGCGCCCGTGAGCCTCCCAGCGCCACATTTCCGTTCCTGCTTCACCTTCGCCTCCTTCGCTCCTTGCGCAACAGCAGCCACAGCTGCAGCGGACCACCACCATCGCCATTGCTCCACCGAGCTCGTGCAAGCTCGCCGCTGCACCATAGCCGGCGCTAGCCCTCACATAGCTCCGCTAGCACCTCACGGACCTTGTCGATGTCCTCGCTGAGCCATCTGAGCCCTAGGTGAGCGACATTGCCGACTCCGTGCATCGCCGTGCCATGGCCGCCATGGCTGAGCCGCCGTGCGCCATGGCTGACGCACCTTGAGGCCGGCAGCGTCTAGGTTTAGGGGGTCAATCGATGCGGGAGACCTTGGGGAACACGGTGGTACCGGTGCCGTTGCCGGAGACGCCGCCGTCGGCGAGCTCCGCCAGTTCCGCGCCGTCCCAAGCCGCCTCCTCTTTTTTTCTTTCGCTAACACGTGGGCCCGGCTGACATGCGGGTCCCAGCTGTCAGCGACATTGATTTGAAAGCTAGCTCATTTATTTCTAGTTTTGATGTTGTTTTGTAAAATCCATATCTAGAGTTTGGTAGATCCTAATTGGGTGGTTCTAATTTTGTTAGGATCTTGGTGAAGTGTAGTATTTAGGAAAAATATAATATGAGCACTTGTAGTAGAGTTTCTAGAAGAATTAAATTGAAACTTGAAATGTGTTTTTAAATGGACTCAAATTGTTTAAATTATATCTAGAGTTCCTGTGCTACAAAAATTATGAAATTTATATGGTGAGCTTTTCTTGATGAGTACAAGCTCTGGTACAAATTTGAGAGTCGGTGCATAAATAGTTTTTGAGTTATAGATTTTCCTTTTATAAATAGGTGATCCTTGTGTGAATTTTTATAAATTATCTATGAATCCAATGTCATGAACTTTATTGGAGGTTGTCCTAGTACCTTAAGGATGCTAAGAAAAATATAAAATCTATTGCTTGACACTTTTCACTAGGGTTTCCTATTTATGTTATTTTAAGCTTTTCTGCCTTGTCATTTTTGTGTAGGATGTTATACTTGTTCAAATGATGTGAAATTTTTACAGTAACCTACTTGGAGCATGTAGTACCTACTTGTAGCATCCCTAACTTCGTTCATATGCATCCATGATATTTATCTTGCACATATATGCAATAGGTGTGCCGGAGGGAGTGACTCTTCTAGAGTTCGAGGGAGCAAGCCAGGAGGAGGAGCCCAAGGTTCAGGCAATCAACGAAGGAGCCACCGAGGAGGAGTTGCCCGAGTGCCCTGACCACTGCCCATCCTCTTTCCTGAAAGGCAAGCCCTGGAGCATATTAAGTCTCCCATGTTTTTACTAATATCTTGAGTATCTTTTATTGTTGATGATGCATTAAGTATAGGAATTAGTTGAAACCAATTATTGCATTATATATCTATCCTTGTCTCGATATCACACTTGAATCCTATTTAAGTTCAGGAACGAGTTAAATGCTTAGCCATGCTTATTGCGATAGAAGTCGGGTGATTTCCTATCACCTGCGAGCTTTAGGATGAGGTGGATCACGGTTGGCTATATTTGCTATCGTGGAAAAGAACCATGTTAATAATGAATTAAGACCGGGCGGAGTCTTATGTAGGGTTGGACATAGTGACTCCGTCTGTGTCATTTAAGGACCGATACGTTGTACGTCCTTATGTCATGTTGAACGCAGCCTAACATTTAGCTGGCCGGATAACCTATTCCGACCACGAAGCTTAGTAGCTCGATTCAGGCCGAGGACGCGAGCAGTTGGTCACAATCTGGATGGTAGTAAGGATGTGCGGAGAGCCATTAGCATAAGCCCAAGGGCGGGTTAAGTCATCGAGCACTCATGGCAGAGTGTTTCTCTGATTTTGCGGCACTGATCGGACCCGCGACTACTGAATTGTACCAAAGGTGACTTGTTTGCGACCCTGATGGGGAAGTAGGGTTTGTGTTAGGAATACCCCTCTAGCTGGATAGGAATTGATTCGAATCGCCATCTCTCTCGGATAGTGAGAACTTGACTAAGCAGCGGCAACGTAGATGCAATTAATTTTTAACGATATGGTTAAATGGAGAATGATGATATTGTTGCCACAGTTTACACCTGCTATGGTTAATAATGTTTGCATCTTAAGTGATTGCTTAAGTACAGGTGCTAATATAGATGATAGGTTAATGGCTAAAAAGTCACTGCTAGCTCAGGTTAAGAGTTGATCATTATTACTTATGCTTTTCCGCAAAAGAAAGTGTCAACCAGATCCACTAAATTAAGCTATGCATGATCCTTGGTGTCTTTTATTTTGGTTTCCGACGGGTAAGTCTAGCTGAGTACATTCTCGTACTCAGGGTTTATTCCCTCTTGTTGCAGATGACCTTCTTTATCAGGGCTTCTATAAGTACTGTCTCCACCCGGTGGGTAACGAAGACTAGATCACGGGCATGATCTCTGTTTATCTTATCTGAATGCTTTTGTGGGATGTGATCAGCAATCTAGTACTTGTATTTGAACTCGTGTGTGTGAGTTAAACTATTTGCTTCTGTTACTTTATAAGACTTGGTTTGTAATAACTATGACTCTGATGTGTTGTAATCTATCTACAAATTGTTTGTGAAATGTTGTAATGTGTGATGTGTTATGTTGAATTACTGTGATCTTGATTGTATGCAAGTTGGTTTGAAATCCTTTGTGGTTTCCGTTGACTACCGGGTTTATATGGGCTCAAGTGTGAGAATTTGATCGTTTCGGTGATTGTTTTTGTACTTGTTCTCTTATAAATTGGTCGGTTCTATTACATAAAACATGCCCGCTGACAAAACCCCCTAGGCGATTCTGCCCGAATCGCTCGGGGGCTACACCCACGGGTGCACCCGCTGACAAAACAAAACTTCCACAGCTGGCAACACAAAAAAACACCTAGACAATTCTACCTGAATCGCCCGGGGGCTACACCCGCTGTCAAGACAAAAATCCCCTAGACGATTCTACCCGAATCGCCCGAGGGCTCAGGGGCTCCTGTCAGGTTCATAAACTCAAGGTCCCTCATAGACCGGCTTCCCAGCAAAGGCTCGGCCCAGCAGACGATGTTGCAAATGACGTGTAACTCCTGGGCTAGCCCAAATACCTAAATGATAGGCCAGAAGGGCGATCCAATCTCCGACCAGAAAGCCTCGCTAAGGAGGAACAACGCTCGCTTCCTACTCCAGCCCACCTCTTCGACCGAAAGGCCTGGCCAAAGAGGAATAGTGCTCGCTTCTGACTCTAGCCCTCCTCTCCGACCGAGGATTCACCAAACCCCTGCTTATAGCTCTTCTCCAACTAGAGCAGTCGAAGCTGACTGGGACCAACCGACCAGGGACGCCCACTCGGTAAGGATCAGGAAACGGACGGAGCAAGTAAGGTAGGGCACTCAAGTCAACCACAATACCAAGGACTGAACCCTGCACACTTGCAGGATAGTAACCGACAGGACATGTCAGGAGGGTGCCCTGCAACCTTCTAGTCATGCTAGAACCCAAGCAATGTTGTGGGCGCCGACATTTGCCCTATAGTGTTGTGGGCGCCATCAACTCCCACACCATGACAAACACGATTTGGCTCCCCCCACATGCCTTTGGGCACCAACAGTGTTGTAGGCACCGTCATTTGCCCTACATGGAGAACACGGTAAAAATCTCCTACATGCGTCTGACATCGATAGTGTTATGGGCGCCTACAATCATCTTGTACCTGATGGTGTGGGCAACAAGGCTTAGTAGCATACGTACTCTCTCTCTCTCTCTCGTTTGTAAGGCCATCCCCTTCATCTATAAAAGGGGATGTGCTCTCTCCCAACAAGGGGACCATAGAGTTCACTCACGCACAATAGTAGAACCACTAGGTTCAAACCTCGAGCACATGCTCAAACACTCAACGCACGTAGGAGCTCCCATCACTCTTGGTCCTTCAGACAAGAGTCCGACCGGGCCTCTTGCACCCCCATCTTTCTCCCTTCCATTTGTAACCCCACATCAAACTTCAAGCACCTGGGCCTAGGAATAAAGTCACCGACTGACTCAAACTGGACGTAGGGCACGTTGCCTGAACTAATATAAACCCTGTGTCATTGTGTGCTAGGCCACATCCGATCACAACGTACAGCAAAACTACAAATATTTACATGTTGGTCACTTTCTGCAATGACAGATGAGGACTTTGAGTATATGTCAAGAGTTCCATATTCTAGTGCTATTGGTTCTTTGATGTATGCCATGGTTTGCTCTCATCCTGATTTATCATATGCTATGAGTTTTGTTAGTAGATACATGGCTAATCCTGGTAAAGAACATTAGAAGGCTATTCAGTGGATTTTCAGGTACCTTCGTGGCACAACAAATGTCTGTTTAAAGTTTGGCAAGACTGATAAGGGACTCACTGGCTACGTGGATTCAGATTCTATTGTCGATTTGGATAAGAGAAGATCTCACATAGGTTATGTGTTCACTATTGGTGGTTGTGCTGTGAGTTGGAGGGCAACATTGTAGCCCATTGTTGCCCTGTCTACCGCTGAAGGAGAATACATGGCTGTTGCTGAAGCATATAAAGAATTGGTTTGGTTGAAAGGTTTGTTTACTGAGCTTTGTGGAGATGATTCTTGCATTAATTTGTGACAGTCAAAGTGCTATATGTCTCACTAAAGATTAGATGTTCCATGAGAGAACGAAGCACATTGATGTCAAATACCATTATGTTTGCGACGTTGTTGCGTAAGGTAAGCTGAAGGTATGCAAGATAAGCACGCATAATAATCTTGCTGATATGTTGACAAAGCCAGTTCCTGTTGCTAAGTTTGAGCTTTGCTCAAGCTTAGTTGGTATAATTGTTTAGCCCAAGAGGCTATTTGGCACCAGAAGTATTTCTTTGTTGTTTCAGGGTGAAGGTTCATTTTATGCTACAAGAAGGAATTTGTCTCAAGGTGGAGTTTGTTGAGTTGTGATCCAAATTCAGTTATGTACAAGATAAATGCTAACTTCTGATAGAGCAAAGTGAGGCCCGTCACCGGGAGGCTTGGGCCAAACCTATTAGGGTTTTTCCATCTCTATATATATTTCCTATAAGCCGTCGTCTTGGGATGAGATAAAAGATATAAATCCCCGACGTTTGTAACCTCACCCGATATAGTGAAGATTTGCTGGCTGGCGTTGTGGATTTTCCCTTCTTCCTTGGGAGGGTTTTCCACGTTAAAATCTCGTGTCCCCTATGTTTGATCTACTATTCTTCATTGTTTATATTGCCTATCATTTATAACAATAGGAATATTCCGCCTGAACCAGTATAAATTCTTGTGTCCTCCGAGCACACCATCTAGGCCAGACGCGCAAATCACAAATTTACTAGTCCATGATTCAAAACACCGAGAGTTGGGGCGCCAGGTAGGGGCCTTTTGCGCATCTCATCATCCACAACAGGCCATGGATTACTAGCCACGGTGTCAGCTGGGTCCCTGGCGCGCACGTGCGCTTTGAGAGCCTAGATTTCTTCATCACCATGAAGGAAGAGCTAGCGTGGGCTCCCGCCCCCGTCCAACTTCTTTGCTCCACCGGCCTTAACGCAATCTTCGAGGCCCTTGAAGAGCTACAGCTGCACACCCTAGAGGCCTATGCCCTTGAGAGCAACCAGCTCCTCGGCTTCGATTATGGGAGGCTACAGCGCCAGCTCGATGCCTTCCTAGGACCCCGACCGTCCTAGGAGGACATGCGCTGCCTCACCTTCTTGTTCGCTAACATCAAGACGTAGCTTGCTGGAGGGGAACTACTCTCTCTAGAATACCTCACCCGGAGCACCTCGACAGCGTTCCCGTTCGGTCTATGCAACGCTGCAAGGACCATTGGTCACCCCATGGCACAGCGCATGCACCCGTCCCCCACGGATGATGAATCCGTGGGTATGACGGACTACATCACGGAATCTTTCCATGACCTTCTCATAGGAGATTCAGAGACGATCTTTGACTTTGACTCTAGCAAGGAAGCCATCACCCCTCGCGAGAATGCTTCATGGCAGGCACCCCCGAGGGATGCGTCAAAAGCATCCACGATGGAGGGGCTACTCCTACGGATGACCCCGATGACAAGGTCAAGGGAGATGAAGGGCACAACACAAAGAGATCGAGGATGCATGACTCTAGCTAGAGCAGGAGCTTGTGGAGCTCAAGCGCGAGATTGAACACCACGGAGACAGTGACCGTGCATGCACCATCGCCCATGACATAAACTAGAGGATCATCGAGGATGATGGAGGCCTCCCACACTTCGCCTAGGCAAGCCAGAACAAAGCTACCACGATGGCCCTGCTCCGAGGGCTCTCAGAGCTCACGACACCTGAAGATTGTCGAGCCCATCACGAGATCCGCACGTTGCTCGAGCGCATGGCAGTGCAGCAAGCGGAAAGCTCACTGTCTCAGTGATGTGAGCTCGATGCCAGTCAGCACATGTCTTTGGGACGACATGGCTAGGACATATTCGTCCACTAGGTGTCGTGCGACAATGGGGGGCTTGCCATGGTCCTGGTGCATGAGCGTCTCGGCCCCAACCATGATGCACGTAACACCCTAGACGCCCGTAGGCTTGGACGGGGGACAAGAGAGAGGAGGCCAACCGCGGCTACCACCCTCATCGCAGCAGACGCTATGACAGCGGTGAGGACATCCTCAATGCGGCCCCAGGGTTTCAGTCAGCACATCCTCAACGCGGCTTTCTCATCGTAGTATCAACCACCGACCAACATCCTGAAATACTCTGGGGAAACGAACCCTGGCCTATGGCTTAAGGATTATTGGCTTGCTTGTCAAGCCGGCGGTGTGGATAGTGATTACTTCATTATCCGCAACCTCCCCTTGTTCCTAGCCTATTTGACATGAACATGGCTGGAGCACCTTCCGCCCAACCAGATTCAAAGCTAGGCGAATCTGAAGGAGATCTTTATGGGAAATTTCTAGGGCACCTACATGCTCCCTGGGAACCCATGGTTGAACCACCCAAAATAACATGCTTTTGGAGGCACTCGTCTTCCACTCGACACTAAACACCTCGAAAGTGAGCTACGACGGGCAGTTTCGTCGAGCATACCCCAAGGGAGATTATGTATTACAATACTAGAGTTCAGAGTGCGATAATTAAACAGTGGAATAAAAATAAACATTTAGCGGAAATGATACAAGGATCCATCTGTGCCCACTAGAAGAATCCTCCACACAAGAGATACTCCTCAATCTGCACCTATAATAGGGGTAAATAAACCCTAAGTACATAATGTACTCGCAAGACTTACCCGACTAGTGGGAATAGTTTCCCGACTCTCAAGGATATGATAGGCAATATGGGTTTGCTATTTTCTTTTTGTTTGCGAAAAGCATTACTAATAGTTCATCCTTATAGTCAGGTTTTGTTAGCAGTCATGATTACTTCATTAACTAACCATTCTAGATAAGCACATGTTCTACTTTCAAGCAAGGGTTAAGCAATCAGAACCATTTCACAATCTTTCATCTTCCAGTTCTTACTACGGTTCTAGATCATAGCCAAGTCGTACCATCTTATGCAAACGGTGATTTGCGAACCAATGTATCCCAGCTGGTTACCCGAAACACATGCCCCGTTTATACCCTAGGCACAAACAAGACCAACCCATTCCACTCCTGTCATGGGGTCCAGGTCCCCGTCCAAACTTAGACTCCAAGCCCCCACACTTGAGACCCAGTCTCAATATGGTGCTTAGACCTCCACCTTTCCCCGCCTCCAATCAGTCGGTCCAAAAAGAGCCGGAACCCATGACGAGAGTGTAACGAGCCTTCCCGCTCTTATAAGCAAGTATGTGCTCAGGATAATAAGTCTGTGACCTGACTACCACCCACAGCAACGGACGGTCCTTAATCTAAACGAATAGGGAAAATAGTGTAACCAAGCTAAGCACCATTGGCTGTGGGACACAACCTATTACACCCACCAATATCCAAACCATATCCCTGCCCTATCTCTATTTTTCCTTTCATCATTTTATTATGAGAGTAATAATAATCACCTTTTGTGAGTAATAGTAGGTTACTCACGCTACTAAAAACCTAAGCATAGTAGCTACTCAAACCTATATTAGTAGGACTCATAGGATGCTTATATCTATGCAGGTGGTTTTCAAAAAATTCCTGTAATGTAAATGCACATAACATATATAAACAATGATTATCCAAAAAATAAGGGGTTATGCATCGGGGCTTGCCTTGGACAGACGTGGTGTCAGCTGAGTCAGTCAGTGGTGGCTCCGGGACCTCCTCCTGCATGAGAATCTTCTCCTCATACTCCTCGATGATCTCCTTGAACTCATGCTCACCGGTGGTCATGATCTTCGCCAACTCGTTCTCTACATGCATGCGATCATGATGCAACACTTAGCATTTAAGCAATAGCAACTCCTAAACTAAGAATATGCATACTAAGCTACTAAGCTAGATCTAATGACTAAGATACTAAGCTAACTATCACCTTTACTAAGCAAAGTGTTGGGTTCAACTAACAAACACCTAGCTTTACAAATAAAGGATATATCTTTATTTCTACTAACGATTTAATGCATATTTGAAATAAAGAGCATTTAACTACCCTAATGCTTAGTCTATTCTAAAGCTACAAAAATTACAGTTAGCACATAATAATACAATGAAGCTACCATAAAACTTTCAGGACTAAAGTTATCACCAATTTATCACAAAAATTCCCACAATATTTTACCTAATAATATTAAGCTTCCTCAAATGATTTAATAGCTCCTAGTATCAACATGTATATATATGAACTAAATACATTAATAGATAGAGCACAATTTTAGGAACCTAACAAAATTTGTTTCACAATTTTTGGATGTCTACCTGATTTTATATGATTTACCAAAGATCAGCTCAAAAATTAAATTAGAAAACTATTTCTAATTCCTTAGGAAAAGAAAAACAAAATCTCCCGCGTGGCCCACACGCATGGCCCATGCGACACAGCGCACGCATAGTGGCCCACAGGCGCAGCCCGTGTGAGGCCCGCCCACGCGGAGACGGTGCACGGCGGGGAATCCTGTGCGCGTCGACACCTTTGCCAAAGAGACCTCGAACTTCTTCCAAATTACAACTAAGTCCCAATGCTATTTCCCTCGCTCTCAAACCTTCTCACTTAACCCTCTGGCTTTCCAGGAATTCCCCTGCGCGCACCCCTGGCAACTCAATGCATGGTGGCGCAGCTGCCGGTGGCACCGCGTGGCTGTGCCGGCCACCTGGGACCTGCGACAAACAACCTAACGGGCCGGTCACCATCTCCGACCCGAGCGACTACGCTAAGCAGCGTTACGGGGTGACACGACTGGTTGGGGAAGCCTATAGCAGCACGTGGCCATCCGCGATGGTGGCTCCACTGTTCTAGTGACCTAGGATAGCTACAAGCCTAATTGGTTAGCACGTGAGCATCAGGAGGCTACCATGAACTAGGCCAAGGTGACGGTTGGGGCGTAGGATGATGGAGGAAGACTAGCCATGTGCGGCCATGCGGCTTGGTCGTGTCAGCGACGATGAGGAGGTGGTAGCGGTTCTACTGACATGGGCAAGGTGGAGAGGGAGGCAAGGTGGAGAGGGAGGCAAGGTGAAGCTAGTGGCGCAAGTGAATTGGTTCGGGAGGGACGGTAGGAGGGCTGCCCACATCCACGGCCGGACATGGCCTTATCGGCACGGCGGTGAGCAAAACTCCAAATTAGAGCTTGGCCATGCATGGTTCAATACTGGGTAGGGTCAGGAAGCGAGAGGACATGATGGTGAAGCCACGGATACGAGGAATTGAATGGAGGTGATCATTCGTAGGGTAATTTGATGGTGTGGCTCGACAGCGGTAGCAGAGGGAGAAAGAGAGAAAAAGAGAGAGAGGGGGAGCGGCAGGTGGGCTTGGCTCGTCCTCGCCTTGGCAGGACGTAGTCGACGTGATTGTGGAGGCCCACGCGCAGGTGCTAGTAGACAGGTGTGCACGTTCACGATTGGTGTGGCCCGCGCACCGTAGTGCCATTAATGACAAGGCGACGACGAGCCCGACCATGTGCGCGCGACAGAGGCTACATCGCACTAGGCTAGCAGTGGCATAGAGATGCAGAGGGAGGCACGGACATGATGGCGAGGTGATGGCACCAGTAGCGGCTACGACGTGGCGTAGGGCAAGTCAAAGTGCGGCACCGTGGCGGGGCCGGCGGTAGCACCGCCCGGCTGCGCAAGCAGCAGCAGCGCAGCAACCAGGGCAGAGCAGCCATGGTCAGCCATGCACGGTAGCGTATGTGCATGCTGGATAGCCAGCAGGGAGACACCGAACACCAGAGCATGGTGACCGCGCCCACGTGGCCAACCAGCCCAAAACCGTGTTGTGCACAAATTTTAAAGTGCCTATAAAAACAAAATGATTGCTTCTAGACCTTAACCACCTTCACCATATTCAAGATGGCATATGAGACTACTGAATCAAGGTATAACACTACACCACCCCTTAACCCAATCTCTCAAAATAATTTGCTAAACATAGCAATGTCTAGCTGTTGACAAACTTGGAAATTTTCTAAGTTTTAGAGCTGAACTTGATTTCCATTTGCAATTTCTAGGCTAGTAGAAATATTAGCTAGTAATGTGATTTTTCGACAGCAAGTATTTCATTGTCATCTATAATGTTTGTAATTCAAACTTTATTTAAGTTTCGCACATATGTTCTATAGTATTTTTGCTTAATAAAATTTGGTTTTAAACCGTACTTGATATACATGAACTATTGGATCAAATTTTATTTAGCTTTTTTATTGATCATTTTAAGTTACAAGAAATTTATCTACACTTTCTATCATATGTATTAACACATAAACATGATGCTCATGACATGTTTTAGTAAATGATTTAGGGTGTAACACCAAGGGTGTAACAGAACCGACCAAATCATAAGAACGTAAGTACAAAAACAATCACCGAAGCGATTAAATTCCTGTACTTAAGCTCCCATAATCCCAGTAGTCCAGAAATCACAAAGGATTTCAACCAACTCTCGACATACAAACTAAGATCGTAGTGATTCAACACAACACATCATCCGTTATAACATTTCATAATAAGCATTCGGATACATCCATCAGAGTTTAAATAAATATTACAAACCAAGTTTGAGTGTGCGGAAGCAACATAGTTTGGTACAAAACATCATAGTTTTCAATTACATTGCCAAGTCTAAGTCATGTCCCATAAAAGCATTATCAGGTACGAGAGCTAGTAGAGACCGCGCCCAACGGTCTAGTCTTCATCCCTAGCTAGGAGAAGGCAGTACTTACAGCAACCAAAGTAGAACTAGTCATCTGCAACAGGTGGGAGATAAACCCTGAGTACGAGAAGGTACTCAGCTAGACTTACCCATCAAAACCAGAAATAAAAGACACCAAGGGTCATGCAAGGCTTATGAGGTGGGCTAGCTAGACACAGTTGCATAGAAGAGCTTATGATTATCGTAACCAATTTAAACTTAGCATCAAGCTTAACATCATTTACCTATCCACTAGATTAGCACCTGTACTAGAGCACTCACTTATTAGGAGCAAACAATATTAACCATAGTAGGTATAATAAGGTTGTCATCATCATATCATCATTTCCGAACCATTATGTTATTAAGTGTATCTACTTTGGAGATAAGCCCATCAAGTTCTCACTAACTAGGAGAGACGGCGACTCGAATCGAATTACAACTCAGCTGAGGGGGTATTCCTAACTCTCACCCTGGCATACTTAGCAAGGGTAGCCGTGGGTCACCTTTGGAACAACTCAGGAACCAAATTCGCGGATTCGATCAGCGCCAGCACTCTCAGGGATTACCCTTCTGCTAGGACGATCAGGACTTTTAAATCACCTGCCCTTGGACTCACGCCTACGGCTCCCTTCTGAGGCGCACTTTATACTTATCGACTCCTGGCCTGAGGTGAGCTACTCAGCTTCGTGGTCGGTCTCCAGACCTGGCCAACTAAGAGAGAGGCATGCGTTCAACATGAACAGGAAAGGCTCCAAGATTCAGTCCTTAATCGACATAGACGGAGTCACTGCAAACCGGCAAGCCTCCGTCCGGTCTCCATTTCAATTTAAGACTGGTTCTTTTCCACGATAGCAAATATAGCCAACCGTGCCATATGTATCTTCCTATATCTCGCAGGTGACAGGAAATCACCTGACTTCGACCGTGTTAAAGCAGGGCTAAGCACTACACGAGCCTGAGCTACATAGGATTCAGGGTATCAATATCTGGACAAGGATTGGATAACCAATGCAGCAAGTGTTTGCATCCAACACCTAAACTTAATGCAACAATATATATGTAACAATAATACTGTAACTGCATTTCAGAAATTAGGAGGCTTAATATGCTCCGGGGCTTGCCTTTCACAAAGTTGCAAGGATGGTGGTCCGGGCACTCAACGGTGACCTCGTCTGGCACTTCTCCTGAAGGCTGCTCCTCCTGAATCTCCGGTGTCGGCTGCTGCTGCTCGCTCGGTTCCTCGAATTCCAGCAGGGTTACTCCTTCTGGTACACCTATTGCATGCCGATGCACAAGATAAATATCATGGATGCATAAGGAATGACATGATGCTCAATGATGAATGAATCACAGTAAGTGTTTACCGAAAACATCACTGGACACTCGTTTACCGAGTAAGACTAGCCCTATTCAAATCACTTTAAGCATGTATCTAACTTAACTTAAAGAACAAGATCAACTTACCTAACTTGCATAACCTAAGATAAAGATGCTCATCTTCGGTTAAAGGCCTAACACCTAGGAATATTACCACAACTTAGAAATAGTAAAGGTATACATAATTTAACAGTTAAAGTTTCATATGCATACAAGTAGTCCCTTAATTCAATCACAACCAAAGTTCTACAATTCCAAATGACTTGTATGAGGACATTCTGGAAAGCTTATGAAATTTTCTACAAATCGTTTGTAAACATCAAAGCATGATTCTCACGTTAATCAAATCAACTTCCAGTAAACCTAGAATCTGTCCAGAAATGACAGGGTTACTAACTTAATTATTTAATGATGATGCAAAAGCATAATTTGACCAAGCCAAGTTAACCAACATGTTTTGCATACTAGAAAAACACTAGAAAGTATAGTGCCAACTTCTAAATAAATTATTTAATATCCTTTTCACATTTATTTAGTTAATTAGGTGATTAAAGCAATATATAGTAAAACTATTCATAAAAATCTACAAAAATTACAGTAGCTATCTCATGCTTCACATAGACTACCATAAAAATTTCAAAGCCATTGGGCAAGCAGAACTTGCTGTACCCAAAATAACAGGTGGCATGCCTATTTTTAGCATAATTAGGAAACCCTAATGAAAAGTGTCAAGCAACAGATTTCACATTTTTCCTAGCATCATTCTAGCATAAGAACCTTACTCACCAAATTTTACCTATACTGGATCTATAGAAAAATTATGAAAATTCACACAAGATCCATCCATTGATAAAAAGAAATTCTATAACTCAAAAACTATACATGCACTAGCTCTAAAATTTTAACCAGAGATTCTACTAAGCAATAACAGATTACCCACAAAATTTCATAATTTTTGGACCACAGAAACTCAAGATAAAATTCAAACAAGTTTGCATGCATCTAAAAACACATTTCAAAGTCCTATTTTATTCATCCAAAATTTCTAAAACATGTGCTCATATAATATTTTTATTAAATAATAGACCTTACCAGGAACTCAACAAAATTGGAACAATAACATTTGGATCGACCAAACTTGAGTTACACATTTTTGAATCTATACATAAATCTTGTGAAAAACAATTAATAAGACAAAAAGGAAAACCTAACTCTACTGCTGGGCCGGCCCGACAGATCTGGCGGCCCGCGAACACGCGCTGGTGCGGCCCAAAACACGACTCTGCCCAAGCTGGCTCTCGCCTGAGCCTCAGCGGCTGACAAGGTGGACCCGCGCGTCAGCGAGAGAAACAGGGGAACGGAGGAAGACGACGGCGTGACTCGCCATCGGTGGCTTCTCCGGCGAGACCAACGGCGCTACTGTGTTCGTCTCACTCATGTGCATCTAGTGGTGCCCTCAATCACTTCTATGGCCGCAGCTATAGGGTTGGTGACAAGCACGGCAGAGCACGGCCGCGGCATGTCCGGCTCCGGCGAAGGCTACGGCGCTACGTCTCGAACGTGAGGCTCTACGAGCTTCAGCAGTGCACCTAGGATCTAGCGCGAGGCAGAGGAGGGGATGGGAGGGTCATGGTGGCGGTTGTCCGTGTGGAGCAACAACGCCGGCGAGAACAGCCATGGCGGCGGTGGGACGAAGCTGCGATTTTTCCCTTACCACGGCGCAATCGGACCGATGGTGGGGTGGAGAAGGTAGAGGAGACCACAGCGAGGCTACAGGCGGATTGGGCAACGCATTTTCGTGGTGGCGAGCACGCACGACGATGGCGACACGCGGTCGGTAATGGTGGACGGCTGCTGTGGCTTGGCGCAGCGCGCGGGGAAGGAGAAAGGAAAAGCAAATGGCGCGGCGAGTGCGTCGGGCAGGCGCGCGGGGTGCTCTTGTCACGGCCAGCAGCGCTAGGAGGCACACGGCGCGTGGCAGCATGCTCAGACGACCGGCGACGCGTGGCACACACGCGTCGGGTGTTTTCTAAAATTGGTCAGTCACTGTAGCATCCATTCAGACGAAGAAAACCGTCTGACAGCGTTATTTCAACGTGTCAACACAGCTAATCTACTGCACCTTTGCAAAAATGGTGTATATGAAAAATGTAGGTCTACCATCCATCTACAACTTCTTTTCAAGGACCATTCTCTAATTCACCATGGATCAGCAGTTACATGAAGCCCAAGTTGGCCTGATCCAACTGAAAATGCAGTTTAAGACTTAGACAAATTTTTCAGTGAAATCAGCATGGACATCTGACTTGTGGGCCTTGTTTGAACATGTTCTAGCCATTTTCATGAGATGGTCATATTGAGACTTTTGTTCCTTGATAAATTGGCTACAATTTTGGTAAAGAGTGCACAGCCATGCAAGATCTCTAAGTTGGTCTTTTCAATCAGTCAAATAGTGACACTCCAAGGGTCAATTCAAGTCAAACCTCCACTTGAGGGCATTTTGGTCATTTTGATCTACATGAACAATGTCCCAACAAGTAACCTAAGTATAGTTAAGGTGTAATAGACCATGATCAACCACTTTACCAAATTGTTATACCACTTCTAAAGATCACATGTGATAAAGAAATTAAAACAAGCAATTCATTCATATGTTTCAATTCCATGTTTCACATGTTTCATGACCTTGTGGTTATTTTATACGTGTCACATTTCTACCATGTTGCCATGTTTCATGGTATAAGAAACTCAGGTTGCATTCACATGTTACACCATTACTATTCACAACACTCAAGTATGAAACATACACAATTGGAAAATGTTGCATATGCATGTTTCAGTAACAAAGGCATGATGAGATAGATGATGCACATGTTTATGAAATGAAATGCAATTAGTGGAAGCCAAACACCTAGGGTGTTATAGCCTTCCCCCTTAGAAAAATCTCGTCTCGAGATTTGGAAAGCGTACCATTTAGTATAGAAAGTTGGATGATTTTCTTTTAAATAATCTTCCCTCTCCCATGTCGCATCCCGTTCACTATGATTACTCCAAACTACCTTGTATAACTTAACCACTCGTGTACGAGTCACTCTTTCTTGAGTATCCAGAACTTGCACGGGCTTCTCCTCATAAGAAAGATCAGATTTCAAGTTGACTTTTCTTGTTGCTATTCTTTCCTCGGGAATACGGAGACACTTCTTCAGCTGGGACACATGGAATACCAGGAATATAGCTCCCATCTCACGAGGTAGATCGAGTTTATAGGCTACTCTTCCACTTTTCTCGATAATGCGGTAAGGTCCAACATATCAAGGCTCAAGCTTTCTTTTAATTCCAAAACGCTTTACTCCTTTCATAGGGGATACCTTCAGATAAACATGATCACCTACTTCAAACTCAATAGGTTTTCTTCTCTTGTCAGCATAGCTCTTTTGTCTAGCCTGAGCGGCAATCATATTCTTCTATATAGTTTGCACTTGCTCTTCGGCTTCTTTTACAAAATCAATACCATAGAATCTTCTTTCCCCAGGTTCCACCCAGTTCAAAGGAGTTCTACACTTGCGGCCATAAAGAGCTTCAAAAGGAGCCATTTTGATACTCTCTTGATAACTGTTGTTATAAGAGAATTCAGCGAGAGGTAACCAGTTCTCCCAAGAGCCTTTGCAAGAGATAAGACAAGCTCTAAGCATGTCCTCAAGAATTTGATTAACACGCTCAGTCTGTCCTGATGTTTGTGGATGATAGGTAGAACTACGGATTAGATGAGTGCCAAGATTCTGATGTAAGCACTCCCAAAAGCGAGCCGTGAATTGCGGTCCTCGATCAGAAACAATGGATTTGGGTACACCATGGAGACGTACCACTTGTTGAAAGTAAATCTCAGCATAATTGTGAGGGTGATAGGTAGACTTGACCGGAATAAAGTGAGCAGATTTAGTTAGACGATCTACGATAACCCAGATGGAATCACAACCCTTTTTGGTAGTGGGTAATCCAACAATAAAATCCATGCTAATTTCTTCCCACTTCCAGCCAGGAATAGAGAGTGGCTGCAATAATCCGGGCCTTATGTGAATAGCCTTGACTCTGCAATAGTTATCACACCTTGCCACGTAAGCTATGATTTCTTTCTTCATCTTGGTCCACCAATAATACAGCTTGAGATCTTGATACATTTTACTGCTACCAGGATGGATGGACAATTTAGAAGAATGGGCTTCAGCCATAATTTGATTTCTAAGTTCTTTGCCTTTGGGTACCACAAGCCTATCATTAAACCAGAGAATTCCTTTGTCATCGACCCTAAAGTGCTTGGTCTCTTTCTCTTTCATCTTCTGCTTGATGTGAAACACACCCACATCAGTCTTCTAGAGTTCTATAATTCGACTTCTAAGAGACCAATCCACAGTGATATTGTGGAGTACTACAGGATGAAGGAGGTGTGACAGATGAAAGTCTTCACTAACTAAGGAATTGCAATGGGCCTTTCTGCTTAAGGCATCAGCAACCACATTTGCCTTACCAGGATGGTAGTGCACTTGAAGGTTGTAGTCTTTGATTAATTCTAACCATCGTCGTTGACGCATGTTCAACTCGGTTTGAGTAAAGATGTACTTGAGGCTTTTATGGTCAGTATAGATGTTGCACACATTACCCAGCAAGTAATGTCTCCAAATCTTCAGGGCATGAACAACCGCGGCTAGCTCTAAGTCATGAGTAGGATAGTTCACTTCATGCTTTCAAAGCTGGCACGAAGCATAAGCAATTACTTGGCCCTCCTGCATAAGAACACACCCCAAACCGGTGCCACATGCATCACAGTAGACATCAAAAGGCTTCTCGATGTCAGGTTGTGCCAATACAGGAGCAGAGGTTAGTAAGGTCCGCAAAGTGTGGAAAGCCTCTTCACACTTCGGAGTCCACACAAACTTCTCATCTTTTTGAAGCAGTCGAGTCATGGGCTTGGCGATTTTTGAGAAATCCGGGATAAAGCGACGATAATAGCCAGCCAAACCCAGGAAACTTCGGACTTCTGTGACCGTAGTAGGTGCCTTCCACTCAAGGACTTCTTGCACCTTAGTAGGGTCAACCGAAATTCCATCACCAGATAACACATGACCTAGAAAAGGTATCTTGTTCAACCAGAATTCGCACTTGCTGAACTTAGCATAAAGCTGGTTGTCACGCAACCGAGTTAGAACAATTCTTAGATGTTCAGCATGCTCTTCTTCATTCTGAGAATATACAAGGATATCATCAATGAACACGACGACAAACTTGTCCAATTCCGGCATGAATACAGAATTCATCAGGTACATAAAGTGTGCCGGAGCATTGGTCAACCCAAAGGACATGACGAGGTATTCGAACAAGCCATAATGAGTAGAGAAAGTTGTCTTTGGTATATCTTCAAGACAAATTTTGATCTAATGGTAGCCAGACCTCAAATCGATCTTGGAGAATACCTTAGCTTTGGAGAGCTGATCAAACAGAATATCGATGCGAGGAAGAGGGTATTTGTTCTTGATAGTAACAGCATTAAGGGGGCGATAATCCACGCACATGCGCAAAGACTCGTCCTTCTTCTTCACAAATATAGCCGAACAATCCCAAGGAGAAGAACTAGGTTGAATCAAACCTTTCTTCAATAGCTCACACAACTGACTCTTCAGCTCAGCCAACTCATTGGGCGGCATTCTATAGGGCCTTCGAGAAATAGGAGCCGTACCCGGAATGAGTTCTATCTTGAATTCTACATCACGGTCCAGAGGTAATCTAGGCAAGTCATCAGGGAAGACATCTAGAAGCTCATAGACAACCGGTAGATCCTCAATGGCTTTGGCTAGGGTAGCATTGGCTGTATTGTGGATAGAGATATCACGAGGTAACTGCACTAGAAAACCCTTCTTATCCACATGATCCCTCAACATTACCACACGAGTTGAGGTATCGATCAACACTTCATTCCCGCTCATCCACTTCATTCCTAGGATTATATCAATTCCTACTCCCGGTAGAACTACAAGATCCATAAGGAATTCTCGATCCCCAATCTCAATCTTTACATCTTTAACTACTTGGTTAGTTAGGATATTATTTCCAGTAGCACTAATACAATAACCACCCTTGACAATTGTAATCACATTCATCTTATGCTTAGATGCAAAAGTAGAACTCACAAAGGAATGCGAAGCACCCGAATTAAAGAGCACAACTATAGGGTGATCATTAACAAGGAACTTACCGGCGGTGACCACTTCACTAGCAGGAATTTCCTCCATAGTAGTGTAGTGAACACGCCCCTGACGGACGTTTCCTTGAGCATTCTGCTTGGAAGGATAGGGATACTTATTTGCCCAATGACCAGGCTAGTTACAGTTCCAGCACGGCCTGTTTGCTGGTGGTGCATTGGAGCTACCTTGCCCAGAGGTATTCTTTGGCAAGGAAATTGTGTACCCCTTGCGGAAACTAGTTTTAGCTTGATTCTTTTTCTGAGGTGGGCGGTACCGGACATTAGCATTGGGTGGATGGTACGGGGTCTTGGATACCATTGGAGCCTTAGACTGAGAAGCACCAACCTCAAAATTTCTTTTACGGGTCTTGGAAGTAGCATATATCTTATCATTGTTCTCCTGAGTCAGGGTGTCACTGATAAACTCATTGAAGGTGACACACTTGCAGTTGCCATAGATTTCATCAGTTTAGGGGAAAGTCCCCTCTTGAAGCTAGCTATTCTCTTGGCGTCAGTATCGACAAACTCGGGAGCATACCTCGCTAGGTTGTTGAATGCCTGGAGGTATTCATTAAGACTCTTGTTGCCTTGGGTTAGCTTCATAAACTCAGTATGCTTAATGGCCATGAGACCAGGAGGGATAAAGTGTCCCCTGAAAGCTGCCTGGAACTGGTCCCAAACTATCTCAATGTTAGCAGGGAAGGTGGTCCTGTGATGGGTCCACCAGATGCCTGTGGGGCCTTGGAGCTGGTGTCCTGCATACGAAGCCTTCATTCCTTCAGTCAAACGGAGCAATCCAAACCTTTGCTCTATCGTGCTCAACCATTCATCAGCTTGTAATGGTTCTTCTGCCTCATGAAAGATAGGAGGCTTTGTGTCCATGAAGTCCTTAAAGCTGCTGTACTGGTTCGGCTCGGGTCCCTGGCGGACATGCCAATCCTCACGGTTAGCCATCTGGCGCATCGCCTCAGCTAGCATGCGCTGACTTTCCACGACCGTCTGCATTAGCTCAGCTGGTGTGGGCAGTGGAGGAGGTGGTTGTTCCTCATCTCCCATGCTACGACCGCGACGAAGGTTATAAGCCATCTGCAAAATGTATAGCCAATGAGCACTGACGATGTGGGAACTTTTGTAGATGAATTGTATAATTATGCCAAACTGAGCCCGTTGGAGAGAATAATTTATATAATCAACAGAGGCACAATCATTCATCACAATCACACAACTCATCAAGCGTGTCAATTGACACATAAATGCGATGAATTTAACCAACAATTGAGATCCATAGACCGCAAAGACGAATTTCATCAAAAGCTCACATACGTGGAGCATAATACGTTCGATAGGTTACATCCCAGCCATAGTGGTTCCAAACTTACATCAAGGGTAACATAGGGTTCGATATTACATCCAACGATTAACTTGATACAAAGCTACTCGTTCATGCATGAGGATCAACAAAAGACTAGCTCTAGCGCATTAGCTAAGTAGTAAGCTAAACTACGCATCATCCTCGGAGTCAGTGTCGAAGATCTCTCCTCCATCTTCATCACTAGCAGGCTCTAACTCCTCATCTTCCTCCTCATCAGGTGGAACGTCCTTAGGTCCATTGACCTCCATGTCATCATCACCTTCAGCCATGATGACACCAGAGCCCATCTCATCCTCATTGTCATTCTCAACATCAGGGGGCAGGAGAGGGTGAAGCTGATTGTGTAACAGGTGAACCTCCTCATGGAGATTGTCATTGTACTCCTCGGCAACTGCCAACTGCTGCTCTAGCTCCATCTGTCGTGCTCTCAACACATTCTCTTCGTGCCAGGCTTCATTCCGTTGGTTCATCACGTGAATCAACATGCGTTCACAGTTGCGGTGAGCAACTGTCAACCTCTAAACCTCAAGGGTCTCTTGGTCCCTTTCCTATGTTACTTGCTCCAAACGGTGCTGAGCCGCATTCCTCTCAGCAGTCACCCGGGCTAGCTCTGCCCTCAGCCTTTCCGCCTCAGTAGGCTCAGGATGGGGCTCGCGAGGAGCTAAATAGTGACGAGGCGCCCTGCCTCCAGCGGACTTGCGAGCAGTGCGTTTCGTGCGCGCCATCTGTAGCAAAAAGTTGCAACGTAAGGGGAGAATCATTTAAGGGATACAAAATTTAATTAGTCGGAACAATCATATTTTAAGGGAGGGAATAATGCAAGAAATGCCATGTATGCTTGAACATGATGCATGCACGATCCGTACGTCCTCACAAACCTAGAACAAGTTAAAGGCTAGCGAAATATATGGTGGCATACATACGTTCTCTCGTATACGATAGCTAGTCGATCTACAACGAGACGTTGTTAGTGTACCTGTAGAAAATTTCATTTCAGCCCAATAATTTCCCAAAAAGCATAGAAAACAAGCAGTAAACTAAATACTTTCATACATGCATCCCCTGATGCATATACTCTAGTATCACAGCTACCCGTCAGAGATACCTACATTTAAGTACTCTCATAGATACATGATCGAACATGTAAGTATGCGAGCAACCACAACTACTCTCCCCTAGACCGACGATTGGACGGTCATGCCCTCACAACTCCTACTTACCAGAGCGTAGAGGTATTTTGATCCATACATTACCACCCAAGCGGATGGCATCCATACAATATCACGCCGTATGGACGACGAAACAGAAACAAGCAGGAACCCCGAAGTTAGTACTTTAATAAGCCACCTAAGAGTCCTTATTTGGGCATAAGGGATTTGACCACTGGCAATACTTAGTGTTTAATTTAGGATTTTCACAAATACTTTTGTTTTAAATACACAAATGACATGTTTAGTGTCGAATCTTGCTCTGATGCCAGCTGTAACAGAACCGACCAAATCATAAGAACGTAAGTACAAAAACAATCACCGAAGCGATCAAATTCCTGTACTTAAGCTTCCATAATCCCGGTAGTCCGGAAATCATGAAGGATTTCAACCAACTCTCGACATACAAACCAAGATCGTAGTGATTCAACACAACACACCATCTGTTACAACATTTCATAATAAGCATTTGGATACATCCATCAGAGTTTAAATAGAATATTACAAACCAAGTTTGAGTGTGCGGAAGCAACATAGTTTGGTACAAAACATCATAGTTTTCAATTACATTGCCAAGTCTGAGTCATATCCCACAAAAGCATTATCAGGTACGAGAGCTAGTAGAGACCGCGCCCAACGGTCTAGTCTTCATCCCCAGCTGGGAGAAGACAGTACTTGCAGCAACCAAAGTAGAACTGGTCATCTGCAATAGGTGGGAGATAAACCCTGAGTACAAGAAGGTACTCAGCTAGACTTACCCGTCAAAACCAGAAATAAAAGACACCAAGGGTCATGCAAGGCTTATGGGGTGGGCTAGCTTGACACAGTTGCATAGAAGAGCTTATGATTATCGTAACCAATTTAAACTTAGCATCAAGCTTAACATCATTTACCTGTCCACTAGATTAGCACCTGTACTAGAGCACTCACTTATTAGGAGCAAACAATATTAACCATAGTAGGTATAATAAGGTTGTCATCATCATATCATCATTTCCGAACCATTATGTTATTAAGTGTATCTACTTTGGAGATAAGCCCGTCAAGTTCTCACTAACTGGGAGAGACGGCGACTCGAATCGAATTACAACTCAGCTGAGGGGGTATTCCTAACTCTCACCCTGGCATACTTAGCAAGGGTAGCCGTGGGTCACCTTTGGAACAACTCAGGAACCAAATTTGCGGGTTCGATCAGCGCCAGCACTCTCAGGGATTACCCTTCTGCCAGGACGATCAGGACTTTTAAATCACCTGCCCTTGGACTCACGCCTACGGCTCCCTTCCGAGGCGCACTTTATACTTATTGACTCCTGGCCTGAGGTGAGCTACTCAGCTTCGTGGTCGGTCTCCAGACCTGGCCAACTAAGAGAGAGGCATGTGTTCAACATGAACAGGAAAGGCTCCAAGATTCAGTCCTTAATCAACACAGACGGAGTCACTGCAAATTGGCAAGCCTCCGTCCGGTCTTCATTTCAATTTAAGACTGGTTCTTTTCCACGATAGCAAATATAGCCAACCGTGCCATATGTATCTTCCTATATCTCGCAGGTGATAGGAAATCACCTGACTTCTACCATGTTAAAGCAGGGCTAAGCACTACACGAGCCTGAGCTACATAGGATTCAGGGTATCAATATCTAGACAATGATTGGATAACCAATGCAGCAAGTGTTTGCATCCAACACCTAAACTTAATGCAACAATATATATGTAACAATAATACTGTAACTGCATTTTGGAAATTAGGAGGCTTAATATGCTCCGGGGCTTGCCTTTCACAAAGTTGCAAGGACGGTGGTCCGGGCACTCAACGGCGACCTTGTCTGGCACTTCTCCTGAAGGCTGCTCCTCCTGAATCTCCGGTGTCGGCTGCTGCTGCTCGCTCGGTTCCTCGAATTCCAGCAGGGTTACTCCTTCCGGTACACCTATTGCATGCCGATGCACAAGATAAATATCATGGATGCATAAGGAATGACATGATGCTCAATGATGAATGAATCACAGTAAGTGTTTACCGAAAACATCACTGGACACTCGTTTACCGAGTAAGACTAGCCCTATTCAAATCACTTTAAGCATGTATCTAACTTAACTTAAAGAACAAGATCAACTTACCTAACTTGCATAACCTAAGATAAAGATGCTCATCTTCGGTTAAAGGCCTAACACCTAGGAACATTACCACAACTTAGAAATAGTAAAGGTATACATAATTTAACATTTAAAGTTTCATATGCATACAAGTAGTCCCTTAATTCAATCACAACCAAAGTTCTACAATTCCAAATGACTTGTATGAGGACATTCTGGAAAGCTTATGAAATTTTCTACAAATCGTTTGTAAACATCAAAGCATGATTCTCACGTTAATCAAATCGACTTCCAGTAAACCTAGAATCTGTCCAGAAATGACAGGATTACTAACTTAATTATTTAATGATGATGCAAAAGCATAATTTGACCAAGCCAAGTTAACCAACATGTTTTGCATACTAGAAAAACACTAGAAAGTATAGTACCAACTTCTAAATAAATTATTTAATATCCTTTTCACATTTATTTAGTTAATTAGGTGATTAAAGCAATATATAGTAAAACTATTCATAAAAATCTACAAAAATTATAGTAGCTATCTCATGCTTCACATAGACTACCATAAAAATTTCAAAGCCATTGGGCAAGCAAAACTTGCTGTACCCAAAATAACAGGTGGCATGCCTATTTTTAGCATAATTAGGAAACCCTAATGAAAAGTGTCAAGCAACAGATTTCACATTTTCCTAGCATCATTCTATCATAAGAACCTTACTCACCAAATTTTACCTATACTGGATCTATAGAAAAATTATGAAAATTCACACAAGATCCATCCATTGATAAAAAGAAATTCTATAACTCAAAAACTATACATGCACTAGCTCCAGAGATTCTACTAAGCAATAACAGATTACCCACAAAATTTCATAATTTTTGGACCATAGAAACTCAAGATAAAATTCAAACAAGTTTGCATGCATCTAAAAACACATTTCAAAGTCCTATTTTATTCATCCAAAATTTCTAAAACATGTGCTCATATAATATTTTTATTAAATAATAGACCTTACCAGGAACTCAACAAAATTGGAACCATAACATTTGGATCTACCAAACTTGAGTTACACATTTTTGAATCTATACATAAATCTTGTGAAAAACAATTAATAAGACAAAAAGGAAAACCTAACTCTACTGCTGGGCCGGCCCGACAGATCCGGCGGCCCGCGAACACGCGCTGGCGCGGCCCAAAACACGGCTCTGCCCAAGCTGGCTCCCGCCTGAGCCTCAGCGACTGACAAGGTGGACCCGCGCGTCAGCGAGAGAAACAGGGGAACGGAGGAAGACGACGGCGTGACTCGCCGTCGGTGGCTTCTCCGGCGAGACCAACGGCGCTACTGTGTTCGTCTCACTCGTGCGCATCTAGTGGTGCCCTCAATCACTTCTATGGCCGCGACTACAGGGTTGGCGACGAGCACGGCAGAGCACGGCCGCGGCATGTCCGGCTCCGGCGAAGGCTACGGCGCTACGTCTCGAACGTGAGGCTCTACGAGCTTCAGCAGTGCACCTAGGATCTAGCGTGAGGCAGAGGAGGGGATGGGAGGGTCATGGTGGTGGTTGTCCACGTGGAGCAACAACGCCGGCGAGAACAGCCATGGCGGCGGTGGGACGAAGCTGCGATTTTTCCCTTACCACGGCGCAATCGGACCGATGGTGGGGTGGAGAAGGTAGAGGAGACCACGGCGAGGCTACAGGCGGACTGGGCAACGCGTTTTCGTGGTGGCGAGCGCGCATGACGACGGCGACGCATGGTCGGTAATGGTGGACGGCTGCTGTGGCTTGGCGCAGCGCGCGGGGAAGGAGAAAGGAAAAGCAAATGGCGCGGTGAGTGCGTCGGGCAGGCGCGCGGGGTGCTCTTGTCACGGCCAGCAGCGCCAGGAGGCACGCGGCGCGTGGCAGCATGCTCAGACGACCAGCGACGCGTGGCACACACGCGTCGGGCGTTTTCTGAAATTGGTCAGTCACTGTAGCATCCATTCAGACGAAGAAAACCGTCTGACAGCGTTATTTCAACGTGTCAACACAGCTAATCTACTGCACCTTTGCAAAAATGGTGTATATGAAAAATGTAGGTCTACCATCCATCTACAACTTCTTTTCAAGGACCATTCCCTAATTCACCATGGATCAGCAGTTACATGAAGCCCAAGTTGGCCTGATCCAACTGAAAATGCAGTTTAAGACTTAGACAAATTTTTCAGTGAAATCAGCATGGACATCTGACTTGTGGGCCTTGTTTGAACATGTTCTAGCCATTTTCATGAGATGGTCATATTGAGACTTTTGTTCCTTGATAAATTGGCTACAATTTTGGTAAAGAGTGCACAGCCATGCAAGATCTCTAAGTTGGTCTTTTCAATCAGTCAAACAGTGACACTCCAAGGGTCAATTCAAGTCAAACCTCCACTTGAGGGCATTTTGGTCATTTTGATCTACATGAACAATGTCCCAACAAGTAACCTAAGTATAGTTAAGGTGTAATAGACCATGATCAACCACTTTACCAAATTGTTATACCACTTCTAAAGATCACATGTGATAAAGAAATTAAAACAAGCAATTCATTCATATGTTTCAATTCCATGTTTCACATGTTTCATGACCTTGTGGTTATTTTATACGTGTCACATTTCTACCATGTTGCCATGTTTCATGGTATAAGAAACTCAGGTTGCATTCACATGTTACACCATTACTATTCACAACACTCAAGTATGAAACATACACAATTGGAAAATGTTGCATATGCATGTTTCAGTAACAAAGGCATGATGAGATAGATGATGCACATGTTTATGAAATGAAATGCAATTAGTGGAAGCCAAACACCTAGGGTGTTATAAAGGGTGTTACACGCATCTCTCGCGATCTCGCGCTCCCGATCCGTAATCCGAACGGCGTGGACCGTGAGCGAGCTCATCTCCTACTCCGGGGCCAGCTTGAGGTCATCGCAAACCTGCTAGATGGTGATGCATAGGGCATCATGCTCGTTGCTCTCCTTCAGGAGGGAGGCCTTCACCTCACCAAGATCCTTCTATAGGCCATGGCTCTTCATCATCCCTAGCCGCTCCTCGAAGGGTGCACCGAACAGTGGTTCGCCCCCTCGATGGGTTGAAAATCGCCATAGGTAAGATGGGATACGGAGATGAAAATGCTCCCATGGTCCATTAAGGCCTAGGAGTTCAAAGGTTGGCCCACCAACAGGTTCACAACTGCTCTAGGGCACCGTTAGAGTGAGGGGTGGTAAGGGATGGGCCTGCTAGCGACCGGTACCCAGGCGCACGAGCGCCACAGGCATCTCGGCCCACGTTCGGGTCTTGGCTAGAGCATGGTCTATGGTTTTTTCTAAAGAAAGGCAACGAGCCCTTGGAACTGGTTGAACGGACCCAAGAACTCTATGGATTGGTCGCCAGGAATCTGGAGTCAGTCACCAGCTGACCCATGCCATACCCCCATGAACGAAAAGCCAGGGCCCACTCGAACTAGCCCATTAATAGCTCATCGAGCACCATGATTCGTCCATCGAGGAAAAACATGGCACGGCTCAGCCCCCCTGTTTTATCGAAAAAACGCTTGAGGGAGGATGATCACAAGATGAGCTAACCCCTCGACCGAACCCTTGCTATGCGCGGGGGCTCAAGGGAAGTCAGACTTTCAAGGAGAACGAATACACGGTTGCATGACAATGGCAGATCAATCAGATCCTAGGGAGGGATCAGGATCAAGAGAGATCTTTTTCGACCCCCCAAATTTCACAGTTGCATGCTCTCGAAGAGTCCAAACGTGACAGAAAGGAATCGCGACCCTACCAAGACATCCCGTGGCCCGCAAAGGGAGATCAAGACCCTTAGAATCCTTTTGTCTAAAAAAGCCTTCGAAGGAGTATCCTACTCCTCCGTAGGCTCAGGGGCTACTGTCGGGTATCAGTATTTGGGATACCTGGAAGAAGGAAGCTGATGGCCATGAACGCTAACTCGCCCGGATGGTCAAGAGCGTATTTTGGTCTCGCCTAACCCTAAACGTATGGGCTCTGTGTCGCTCGACCCCGAGGGCGTGGGCTCTGTCATGCCTGACCCTGAGGGCGTGGGCCCTGTCTCGCCAGATCCCGAGGGCAAGGGCTCCATTTCGCTAGACCCCTCGGGCACGGGCTCCATCACATCTAACCCCAAGGGCACGGGCTCCGTCTCACCCAACCCTAAGGGCACGAGCTCCATAATGTCTGATCCTGAGGGCGCAGGCTTCATCATGTTTGACCCCGAAGGCACAGGCTCCATCACGTCTGACCCTGAGGGCGCGGGCTCCGTCTCGCTTGACCCCTTGGGCGCAGACTTTGCCTCGCCAGACCCCTCGAATGGGGATTCCACCTCGCCCAACAGGGGTCCATACCGCCTCCAACCACTACGGGTCTAAGAGTATGAACCTAGGGTCAAACTTTTGACACCAGAAAGAGAGTAGGCGTGTCCTGACGTGACCTACGACCATGATGGGCCATACCTAAGGACTCACGTCGCCAACAATGTTGGACATGCTAGCACTATGCTACCTAATCCCTGTATGACTTCCGATGGGGGTATCTGCTAGCCATGCCGCCCACCAAGATGGAATGGAGCGCCATAACCGGCTGGCGACGCTCGTGTATAGGACCGATGGGACCCGTGTAAAGGAGATGTAGGGCGCCATGACCCCGGAGGCCTTCTTCCTCCATGCTTTTCTCTCTCTTTGTCAGTGCAGAAAATGACCAACATGTAAATACTTGTAGTTTTGCCGTACGTTATGATTGGATGTGGCCTAGCACTCAATGACACAGGGTTTATACTGGTTCAGGCAACATGCCCTATGTCCAGTTTGAGTCGATCGATGACTTTATTCCTGAGTCCAGGTGCTCAAAGTTTGTTGTGGGGTTACAAATGGAAGGGAGAACGATGGGGGTACAAGAGGTCCGGTCGAACTCTAGTCTGAAGGGCCGAGAGTGACGGGAGCTCCTCTATGTGCTAAGTGTTCGAACGTTTGTTGTTCGTTGGGATCCTTGGTCGTTCGGATCGTATGTGTTGTTCGAGTTGTCATGTACTGATTCACCCCTTTGGGAGAGAGTGCACCCCCTTTTATAGATGAAGGGGATGGCCTTACAAGAGAGAGAGAGAGTACGTATGCTAAGTCTCGTTGCCCACGCTGTCGGGTACAAGATGATTGTAGGCGTCCATAACACTATTAATGATAGATGCATGTGGGAGGTTGCGCCATCTTCTTCCGGTATGGCAGACATCGGTGCTTGCCATACTGTTGATGCCCAGAGGCATGCAAGGGGTTTTACTATGCTCATCTGGTATGGGAGTTTGCGGGCGCCCACAACACTGTAGGGCAAATGTCGGCGCCCACAACACTGCTTGGGTTCTGACATGCCTGGAAGGTTGGAGGGCACTCTTCTAACATGTCCTGTTTGTACTGTCATGTAGATGTACAGGGTACGATTCTTGGTATTGCGGTTGACTTGAGTGCCCTGCCCTACTGTAACACCCCTGGTGTTACAAGCTCGTTTAGCATCGTGATTTAGGCCTACGTAAAAATTTTTGAAACGAGTTCTCAGAATTTTTGATTTAAAACGTACTTATGCGATGAGTGGATCCGGTGACTCAGTTTTGTGGGTTCAAATAAATGCTCAAGTTAAATTCCTTAGTGCGTAGAAATATTTAGGAATGTCCGATAACGGTTCTAGCAGATAAATAGCGAACGGCTTGTTTAATTGATTAAGCATGAAAAACAATGTTTATAAACAAAAATATGATATGACTGGTATATAGTACTTAAGTAAAATTCAGAGCATGATTTTGGTTGCATTTAAAATATCGAGTAACAAACTTTAGTGCTTTAGCCGTGTATGAAAATATAAATAGTCGGTTTGTTAAATGAAAATTTGAGAGCTGAAATAATAATGAGAGTGTTGTTGGCCACTCGCCTCACCTACCTCACCAGTACAATGTGTGTGTTGATGGATGAGTTGACTGGACTGCTGCTGTCGTGTACTACTTTGCTTGTTTTCCTTCCTCGCTGCCAGTTCCGTCGCTTCACCCTGTGCCTCTTGTCGTGCTCTCTGCTGTCTGTCGTGGCTAGCGAGCAAAACTTCAAGTCCCGATGTGTCAGGAAAGTCAGGCCAGGTCACCTCCGTGTCGGTAGCATTGCTCCCCTCTCTCTCTCCCTTTCTTTTTATGTAGCTGAGGGGTGGCATCCCAACTCCAGTCCGTCCGTCCGTCGCGCGTTGCTTTCTCCCCTCCCTCTCCCTTCCTGCTAAGCCAAGGAGGAGGTGCCCCAGCCCAAGAGTGCCATTGCCGGGCCACCGTCCCTGCTTCGCCCTCCCTCTGTTTGCCTCACGTCGACGCCGCCATTTGCGTGCGCCCTTGGCCCCTCACTGGACCCAATGGTCTACGGCGCTACCCTCCCAGGCACCTCATCCGCACCGCAGGCGCGCCCAAGCCCACGTGTCCCACATCACCTTGGTGTTGCCCTTCCGCGCATTCGAGCCAGGCTACCACGCCCGCACCCAACTGAGCCATAGCGCCTCGCCGGTGTCGTCCCTTCCCTGAGCGCACCCCTTTGCCTCGGTCCGCGCCGTGTACCGCGCCGGAGCCGCCGTGCCGTAGCCCTCGGATGCCATCAGCCACCGGTCGCCGCGCTCGAGTCCCGTGCCGCTTCACCTCCATCTCCGCGCACCACAGCACCCCCCTTCACGTCACGTGCCAAGGCGGCATGGCCCCACACCGCTCCACATCCGGCGTTGCTGCGCCTTCGGTCATCGCCGGCCACTGCGCGCGAGCGTGCCGCACCACCCCGTGGTCGTCCCCACTATCATTCGCCTGTCCCGTGTCTCCTCTGCTTCTCCCTTGGTAGGAGAAGGGTAAGAATCCAAACCAAAAGTTTATACAGTGTTCTCAATGTTAAATACGTGACTCAAGTAAATAGTACTTATGTCCTGCGGGTTAGTTTTAAGAAAACGCAGGGGTGTCTTCGCATAATGGCGCTGCCGCCGCTGGGCCTTCCCTATTGGGCTGGCCTGCTCGTCGGTTGGACCGCGTGTCCGCCGTTCTAGGCCGCGTCGCGCTGTCGGCCTATTGCCGATGCGACTGGGCCGCCCGCGCGCGCCCCGCGTGGGCCGGCTGTTGGGCCGCGTCCTGCGCACCTGGCCTGACCGTGCCAGCACCGGCCTACCGACGTTGTCTGGGCCGCTCGTGCCTGCGCTGGGCCGGCCTGCCGCGTGCGCCTTTGGGCTGCCCGCTGCCTGCGCATCTATGGGTCGTCCGCCGCTGTGCGCCTGGGCCGCGTATCCGCTGGGCTGACCTGATGGACATGGGCCCTTTTAGATTTCTTAAGCAATTGTTAATTTAGTTTCGTACATAAACTTGTAAAATTCGTAGTAAATCATAGAAAAATAATGAAAATGCCAAACCAATTTTGTTAGTCTCCTAAAATCATGATCTATCTACTAGTATATTTTGTTCACATAGTTTGATAATATTCTTGGAAACTATATAATTAATTTGAGATACTTAATATTGTAAAAAAGGTGAACTTGTAGGAATTATTGTGATAAATTGGTAATATTGTTGAATCTGAGACTTGTACAGTAAGCTCCTAGCAATATTAGGTACTCACTGTAATTTTTGTAGCTCCGGAATAACTAGTTGCTAAATAGATAATGATGCTTTAATTCAAATAAAGATTAGATCAATAGAACTGAATAAAGAAACCACTTGGATTTATATAACTAAAATAATTGTTGGGGAATAACGCCTGATTCGGCAACATGGGTATGTAGCCTAAGTACGGTCGTCGTTAGAACTAGCTCGTTAGCTTATAAGGCGTGATCGGATTTCTAAGCATTTCGGTTGTCATTGGTTATTTACATCTATGCATTTGCATCAATGCATATCATATAGGTACGATGATGGATCAATGGATCCAGTGAAGGATGAGTGGGAATCCAAAGATGGTGTAATGATATTCTCTCCAGGAGATGATGCAATGGAAGATGCAGATACTAACTTTTTAATATATATATCTTACCCAGGCAAGCCCCGGTGCATAACCCCTACTTTTTTGCAGTTTAAATTATATTTATGCATTAAGTTTTAAGGAGTTGAATGAAACCTACTTGCATATACATATCTTTATCCTATGAGTCTTACTAGTACGATAGGATCGTGTAGCTGCTGTGCTATAGGACTCCAGTAGAAGTCGAGTGATTGTCTGTCACTCGCGAGATATAGGAAATATGTTACTATATCATTATCACTTGGAAAATATAAATGGTGGAAAGGAAAAATGGTGACCGGGCAGGGATATGGTTTGGGTATTGGTGGATGTAAGAAGTTGTGTCGCCGTGGACGTGGGGCATAGCTTGGTTACATTGTTTTCCCTATCTGTGCTGGTTAAGGACCGGCCGTTGCATAAGACGCTAGGTAAGTCACAGATTTATTATCCCGAGCACATACTTGTGTATGGGCGCTTGGAAGACTTGTTACTCTCTTGTCGTGGATCTGGCTCTTTCCGGACCGACTGTCAGGGTTTTGTTTTGGTGGAGGAGGTCCTTGCACCGCACTGAGTCTGGGACTCAGGGGCAGGGGCTTGGAGTCCTAGTTTGGATGGGGACCTGGACACCCAGGACAGGAGGGTGATGGGTTGGTCTTGCTTGTGCCCGGGGTACAAGCGGGGCACGTGTTTTCGGGGTACCCAGCTAGGGACATTGGTTCACGAATCACCGCCGAGTCGGTATGACTTGTCTTAACTCTAGCACCGTAGTAATAACTGAAAGATGAAAGATGGAAGAAGGAAATTCTGATTGCTTACCACCTGCTTGAAAGTAGCATAGGTGCTTACATAGAATGGTTAGTTAATGAACCAATGCGGCTATTAATAAAAATTGAATATAAGGACGCATGCTTATTAATGCTTCCTGCAAATGCAATAAACCCACAAGCCAGATAACCTTGCATATCCTTGGAGTCTTTTCTTCCCTCCTATCAGGTAAGTCTTCTGAGTACAATTGAGTACTCAGGGTTTTATTCCCCCTATTGCAGGTGATAGGTGGATGCTAGAGCTGACCCTTGTGTGTGGATACCTCCTGGTGGGCTTAGCGAGGATTCCTTTACGCTATGATCATAGTTTTTATTTATAACTCTCACCAAATGTTTTTATAAATAAAAGTTTATAATCTATTGTCATAATTTATATACCAATACTTCATCATGTCATGATTAGACACTTATTTCCATTGTAATTCTGATCACATGTTTATATTCTGCCGTTAATTTAAATTGTTCATAACTCTGATAATATGATTATATTCTGCTGTTATAACAATCAATATTACACTCTAATATTGTATTAAAAGTGATGTAAGAAATGGTTACGAATGATGTAAGCTTTATTCTCTCATTTGTGATCCTGATGAAAAATATGGATTTTTAGGTTCTCCCCTGGGGTGTGCCCGATGGAACCGAGTAATTTGGTGTTCTCCCTTGGGTGCTTAGTGTCTAATGGAAGACGAGCACTCCTGGGAGGCATTAGATTAGGCGGTTCTACCACACCTACTTGCTCTGTCCGTTTCCTAGTCCTCACCAAGCGGGCGTCCCCGGTCGGTTGGTTCCAGTTGGCTACGATTACGCCAGTCGGTGAAGAGCTGTAAGCAGGGGTTCGAAGCATCCCTGGTCGGAGACGCGGGTCATAGTTTAGGAGTGGTGTTTGGCCAGGCCTTCCGGTCGAAGAGGTAGGCCAGAGCCGGAAGCGAGTGTTGTTCCTTCTTGGCCAGGCCTTCTGGTCGGAGAGGCGGGCTGGAGTCGGAAGCGAGCATTGTTCCTCCTTAGCGAGGCCTTCTGGTCAAAGATTGGATCGCCCTTGTGGCCTGCTATTTAGGTGTTTGGGCTGGCCTAGGAGTTTGCGCGTCATTCGCAACGTCGTCTGCCGGGCCGAGCTTTTGCTGGGAAGACGGTCCATGAGGGATCCCGGGTTTATGAACCCAACAGGAGCCCCCGAGTCTTGGGTGATTTGGGTAGAATCGTCTGGGGGATTTTTGTCTTGACGGTGGGTGGGCGCGAGCGCACCCACGGGTGTAGCCCCTGAGCCCCTGGGTGATTCGGGTAGAATCGTCTGGAGGGTTTTCATGTTGCCTGTGGGGGGAGTTTTGTTTTATCAGCGGGTGTGCGCGAGCGCACCCGCGGGTGTAGCCCCTGAACCTCCAGGCGATTTAGGCAGAATCGCCTGGGGGGTTTTTGTCAGCAGGCGTGAGTGTGTGCACTTTGGTGGGCGTAGCCTCCCTTTTCCAGTTTCTGGCCCATCATTTCCAGGAGAGTGGTCCTAGGTGTTTGGTCGTGGCCGAGGGACTGGGTGAATCAGAGTCGCAGATCTAGGGATCAGGCGAGTCGGAGTCTCTAACCAAGGCATCGGGCGTGCCAAGGGATCGGACAAGACGAACTCATGGATCCAGGTGTCGAGCGCGCCGGGGGATCGGGCGAGTTGGAGTTATGAATCCAGGCGTCAGGCGCATCGTGGGATCGGGCGAGTCAGAGTTGTGGACCCAGGCACAGCTGAGGCGTTTGGGTGTCTTGAGCCCCTGAGCCCCATTGGGCTTGGTAGGGGTCGGTTGAGATTTGTGCGTTACCCCGTCCGCGATTTCTCGCAACCGAAGGGGCTGAGCTAACATCGCTTGCCTCGATGGCTCGAGTGATGCACTCAGTGAGCTCGCTAACGGGCATGTTCGAGTGAAGTCCGGGTCCGTCGTTCATGACAGGGTCAGCATAGCCCTCATGTGCCACTCCACCACTCCACCGATCGTTCTTGTTCTTTTTGCCCCTCTGCGTGGAGGGGCCCTCATCCTAATCCTCGCGCTTGGCCTTGCCTTTGTCCCGGACTCCGTTGAAGACCACTCTGACCGCCTCCTCGCCGAAGGCGTGGTTCGTGGCGACGTCGAGCAGGTCACGGGTGGTACGGGGCTTCAGGCAACCAAGCTTGTGGATCAGGGACTCACAGGTTGTCCCAGAGAGGAATGCGCTGATGATGTCCGCGTCGACGACATCAGGAAGGGAGTTGCACTGCTTTGAGAACCTGTGGATGTAATCCCGCAGAGACTCGTTGGGCTCCTGCTGGCAGCTCTTGAGGTCCTAGGAGTTCCTAGGCGGACATATGTCCCTTGGAAGTTCTCGACGAAGACCTTCTTTAGGTCCGCCCAGTCACGGATGCTGTCACGCGGGAGGAATTCGAGCCAAGCTTGAACATGTTCCCCTACGTAGATAGGGAGGTACTGAATGATGAAGTGGTCATCATCCACTCCACCGGCTAGGCAGGAGAGCCGAAAGTCTTCAAGCCATATACCAGGGTTTGTCTCCCGGTATACTTGGTGATGTTGGTAGGCGGTCGGAAGCACTGTGGGAATGGCACTCTCTGGATGTGTCGGCCAAAGGCCCGTGGTCCCGGGCCATCCAGGCTGGGACTCTGGTCGTCCGGCTGGTGACCGCGCCTAGGGTGCGTTTCACCACTCCCCGCGATGGTTCGGCCGGGGTCTGTGTCGCCTGCCCTCACTATCGCTCGATGGACGTCATCATCATGTCGGTACCGACGCCGATTGCTAACGACACTGCGAGCGTCTTGGTTCGGCCCAAACCACTTGTGCACAGGCAGTCGGTGCGGAGCGGGCGCCAGGTCAGGCCGGGGCGCAGATGCGGCCTCCTGTACCATGCTCGGCGGCTGTAGCGGTGAGCAGGAGGAGCAATTTATCTGGTGCATCCCTACTCCCCTGGTGGGGAGACAGGCCGCGAGTCGGTGTCGTGATGCGGAGCTCTCCGCCTGTTGAACGGCGATGGTTTCCACCAGTGCTCGGAGGTTCCGGTGGATTGCCTGTTCCTGGGGGTCGTTCGGCTCGGGAAGGCCGCGTAGAAGCATTGCCTCGGCGGTGATGTTCTGGCCAGCCCGAGCGAACTATGGGAGATAGTTCCCTCCGTCCATGATGTTGCGCTGGACCTGGCGGGCGCGACCCTAGGCGCCGCTCACCGGGTTACGCGCACGGGGCGCAGCGTGGTGCGCCGAGCGCGCCGGTGCAGGTGGCGGCTGGTTCTATCATCGTTGTCGTAGCTCCTCGTCATGCTTTTGTGCGAGCGTGAGGGCCCCCGCACGAGGGTCCGGAGGGGTGTGAGTCTGCAGGGACTCCGCTACCACCGACGGCTGTCCCGAAGCGTCCGCCATAGCGCACTCCTAGGACGGACGGTGGCTAGGTGCCACGTCGCCGATGCTAGAGCCATCGCTCTCAACCTCGTCGTCTACGAGTTCGTAGAAATAGGTGGGAGCATAGCTCGCCATCCCCACGAATTTGGATGTGAGAGGAGGCGACGTCAGCATCTTTCGGAGCCCCCGGGCGTACGCGTCCGCGGGGGACACGAGGCCGTAGGGGGACCGGTCGAATGGCGGTTGCGGTAGGGACAGCGGGGTACCTCCGGAGAATCGGCAGAAGATAGTAAATAGCGAGTAAATAACTGCATGTATATTACTCACAGCGGGGTTTGAGCAGAGCGATTGCTCGGAATGAAGCACAGGCGCCTCGTCGTTGAAGTTGTCGGGTGTCCCAGAGCCGATGGAGGGCACCCCTCCGATGGGTGCCGGAACAAGTGCCTCCTCGCGGAGGTGTAGTACGTCGAGCCGGTCGGCGACGAAGTCCAGGCTTCCGAAGAGGAAGGCCTGGGACGGCTCGAAGACGGGAGGCCCTCGCATCCCAACAGGTGGGAGTGCGGGGAACCCTAGTGAGCCGAAGCGAGTCTTATCACTTGAGCCCGCCATGGCGAAGGTGGCGGAAAAGTGGGCCATCCGATGACCAAAAGTGTGAACGTACAATGTCTTCCCCACGGACGGCGCCAACTATCGGTGCAGAAAATGACCAACGCGTAAATACTTGTAGTTTTGTCATACGTTGTGATAGGATGTGGCCTAACACTCAATGACACAGGGTTTATACTGGTTCAGGCAACGTGCCCTACATCCAGTTTGAGTCGGTCGATGACTTTATTCCTGAGGCCAGGTGCTCGAAGTTTGCTGTGGGGTTACAAACGGAAGGGAGAAAGATGAGGGGTACAAGAGGTCCGGTCGGACTCTGGTCTGAAGGGCCAAGAGTGACGGGAGCTCCGCTATGTGCTAAGTGTTCGAACGTTTGTTGTTCATTGGGATCCTTGGTCGTTCGGATCATGTGTGTTGTTCGAGTTGTCGTGTACTGATTCTCCCTTTTGGGAGAGAGCGCACCCCCTTTTATAGATGAAGGGGATGGCCTTACAAGAGAGCGAGAGTGTGTAAGTCTCGTTGCCCACGCCGTCGGATACAAGATGATTGTAGGCGCCCATAACACTGTTAATGTCAGATGCATGTGGGAGGTTGCGCCGTCTTCTTCCGGTATGGCAGACGTCGGTGCCTGGCATACTGTTGATGCCTAGAGGCATGCAAGGGGTTTTACCGTGCTCGTCTGGTATGAGAGTTTGCAGGCATCCACAACACTGTAGGGCAAATATCGGCGTCCACAACACTGCTTGGGTTCTGACATGCCTGGAAGGTTGCTGGGCACTCTTCTGACATGTTCTGTCGGTACTATCATGTAGGTGTACAGGGTACGGTCCTCGGTATTGCGGTTGACTTGAGTGCCCAGCCCTACTTGCTCCGTCCGTGTCCTGGTCCTCACCGAGCGGGCGTCCCCGGTCGGTTGGTCCCAGTTGGCTCCGATTGCGCCAGTCGGTGAAGAGTTGTAAGCAGGGGTTCGGTGCATCCCCGGTCGGAGTTCGGAAGCGGTGTTTGGTCAGGCCTTCCGGTCGGAGAGGCGGGCCAGAGTCGGAAGCGAGCATTGTTTCTCCTTGGCCAGGCCTTCCGGTCAGAAAGGCGGGCCGGAGTCGGAAGCGAGCGGTGTTCCTCCTTAGCGAGGCCTTCCGGTCGAAGATTGGATCGCCCTTCTAGCCTGTTGTTTAGGTGTTTGGGTCGGCCCAGGAGTTTGCGCGTCGTTCGCAACGTCATCTGCTGGGCCGAGCTATTGCTGGGAAGCCGGTCCATGAGGGACCCCAGATTTATAAACCCGACACTCTTTCTCTCGTGTAACATGCGTCTTTTTCTTCATCTATAAAAGGAGATGTAGGACGCTCTAGGAAGGGCACGCTAACGGCGGAACAAGACTCAACTCCGTGCATGGCCAGAGGATCCTGGTGCCGGTGCGTATGCTAAGAGAGCACTGCTGGAGATGGCAGAGCAGCAGTTTGGGCATGGCCAGCCCGGCGTGTTGTGGATCCCGTGCAGCGCGATCCATTTCGAGCTTCATAATTTTCCCTATAGTTATCCATATATTTTCTTTTTCTGCTTTTTTCTGAGGTATTTTATTTTTAATTATCAGAGATTTTTTTTTTCATTTTGATGTTTATGTGTACCTAGAGATAGGTCAGTCAGCTTCATTTGTTTATTTTGAGAAATGTATATTGTTATTTATTTTCCATAAAGATCATGATGAAATTTATGACATGGTGCCAAAAACCCACAAGCTTGTGGTCTGAGATTCCGGTACACCAGGGAGGAAGCTTAAAAATAGCAAAAGGTAAAGAAATGTGCCCTCAAACCAATCAAGTTGGTTAATAAAACACGACAAACGCACGGCCAGTAAATCAGGGTAATTTATGGGAAAAAATCTACATCACCCCTAAGGTTTGGAGAGACGTCTATTTAACCCCTCAAAGTATAAAACCAGGTATTGAAACATATTAAAATTTGCAAAACTGACCAATTTACCCTCTGGGGTGGTTTTGCTAGGCAGTTTTGCCATGTTGGCGTGCTGAGGTGGACTCTGACGTTGATGTGGACGATTTACGAGTGGGCCCCGTTGTCCTTCTCTCACCAACAGGTGGTCCCCACCCGTCATCCCCTACCTCTAGCTCCTTCGACCTTTAGCTCCTCCCGCCGCAGCCTGGCCACGCGGTGGCAGTCTCCGAGGCGCGAGCGACGGCAGTGCCCCGGACACCACAGCAGCGACGATCTCCCAGGCCTAGCCTCGCTGAGTTTCGCCATACACAAGCTGGGAGCTCGTAGCGTCGCCGTCGTTCCCACTGCGGTGCTCAGCTGCAGGCCGAGGTGAGCTCGCCACGGCCTCCTCCCCCACCTCCCATGCCCCTCCCTCGGCCTCCTCTACCGCTGCCGCCGCTTCCACATCGAGAGCCGCCGCATGGAACCGCGAGAACGCGTTGTACGCGTTGCACTGCGCTGCCCCGCTGCTGCCTGTGCATGTGTCGTGTTGCGCCCGTGCTATGACTGCATCTCTCGCTCACTCTCCCTACCTGCTCTCTCTATTCGTCGCTTCCATGGAGAGCAGCAGCCGCCGGCAGCCAAAACTTACTGCGACACAACTAAAAAGTTACAACGGGATTACAAAAAACTTTACATGACTCAAAGTAAAACTTCTAACAGCGGCCACGACGGCGTCCCAGTGGCTGCAGATTTCCAAAATTCGTTGACGACAGGGCGCGGCTGGCTCTCGCTATGGGTTCATTTGCTAGGCAACTTCTATAGCTACCCACTGGTGTAAGAAAATAGGCGAAGGGAGCTCTGTTTTTGGCTCGTGTATGGCGACGGCGACGGCGATGCGAAAAACACCAGCGGCAGCCTTTACCTCGGAAGAAACTCAGCGAGGTTAGGCCTGGGATGTAGAGAGGCTCAAGGTGAAGCTACGGTTGCGACTAATTTGGGGAAGGTGCGGTGGAGCTCGCGAATTTTGGCCGGCGGCGGCTGCTGCTCTCCATGGAAGCGACGAACAGAGAGAGCAGGCAGGGAGAGTGAGCGAGAGATGGAGAGCTTGAGACATGGCAGAGAGAGGAAGAGTGAGCGAGACATGGCGGCTCCCCTGTCCGCTATGGTCACCGCCCCTGCTCCGTCCGGTGGCGCCCCCGCTCCATCCGCAGTGATCGTGCCGTTGACCCTGCTCCATCCGCCCTGAGCACGTGTATTTGGAAAAGAACAAGCATCTGACAAGCGGGCCTAAGCGCCAACGTGTCCAACACATACAGCCTGGACTGCCACGCAAACAAAACCGCCTAGCAAAACCACCAAGGGGTAAATTGACCGGTTTTGCAATCTTTAATGTGTTCAATACCTGATTTTATACTTTGGGAGGTTTGATAGACACCTGTCCAAACCTCAAAGGTGATGTAGACTTTGTTCGTAATTTATGTATGAATCGGGTTTGGCAGGAAAAGCATGAAACAGACGTAAACATCTTATATATGGGCCTGCAAGACGGCCTCTTTTGGGGTACAGCAAGCCCAAAAGGGTGCGTTTCTGATAAAAATGCATCACCTGTTGTGTGCAATGACAACATTCAACAGTATGGACACATAACTAAACCCTCATCTCATATTCAAGCAGCAGCAAATTTGATTCATCACTTGACAACTCGCTTAGAATTAAGGTAGTGTACAACGCAACACAAAGCTACAATCGCACAAAATTGCTGAGCATGCAATGCACGAGGCCTCATACGAATTGTTGCCTCATTGGGTAGCAGCATCAGTGGAGGTCGTGCATTAGCCGCCTCAGCATATATATCTGCACTAGAATGCCACGGTAATTAGATCACATGTTCTACACTGAAGTGCTTCCTCGTGGCCCTCGCATGTTGGACAAACAATTCCAGATGGCTCTCAGAAATCCCCTTGGCATTTAAAGTGTTTTTCTCCCTGCAGCCGAGCAACAGTGTCAACGGCTTGGTAATTTGCAGTGATGCTGCTTATTACCTATATTGTATGGATTCTACAATATTACCTTTTGTTTGACAGTTTTCAGCTACGGATGCATAAAATCGAGTGAATGAAGCGTTTCTGCTGAACTTCTCCTCCTGCGTTCAACAATAATATGTTTTCAGCAAACACAGCTGGTCGAAATGTTGAATAGTGGATGTGAAGCAATTTTGACTAGGAAGGAGGAACATTGCATCGACTGGGCAAATCCTACCTGAAGGAAGCTATCAACTGATGCCTTGCCATTTGGTGAAAAGGATACCACCTCTCTTTTCCTTTGTATAAAATCCTTGTTCTCAGTCACCTGTGATTTCAGCAGTTGAAGCAGCCATCAGAAGTACAGCAGATGAAACGGATGTGCAATTCACTCGAATAGAAGGATATACTTTTCTTCCAGAGTCATAAAAATAGCAAGACAGAAAGCATAAATGTTGCATATATTCACATTCAATGTTCATGACGAATATATTGAATGACCCCATGCAATGTGTAGAGGTCTTTGCAGACTAACGTGTTCAACAGATCTTGCAAGGATGCTGACATACACAAAAGGAATTTTAGATTGTGTGTTCACCTGGTCTATCAATCGCTTAATAGGATGGTGAAGTGATTCAATTGTTGTCTGCTCATGTAGCCTTTTCAAGAGGAATAGAGGAATGGTGGCTACTTCTGGGAAGGAAACATGGTAGCTCCACTGGGCAAAATGTGCTGATAGAACCTGAATCGCTGAAAGAACACAACACTCTTGGAAATCCCTTGATTTCAGCAGGTTCTTTGGCACCTGAATGTGAAGAAATAGCAGTTAATCTAAACCATTCTCAGCAAGTCAGCATAAACAAACTTCATCATATTAGTGCAGTTGTAATTCACAGGGCGCGGAAAAGATGCATATCTACTTGATAAGGTAGTAATATGACCTTTTCGTGATTTCAGAACAGACATAATGAAACATTAAATGTTCTAACTGTTATCATCAACCAGATTGTTTCCAGTAAAAGTGGCATACCTTCAACAGCGATGAGAAGTTGATCTTTGTTCTTTGTGTTTGTTCTTTCTGAGAGACTTCTCTAAATTCTAGGCAGTCAAATAGCAATGATGGAATCGGATAGAACATCTGACTGCAGGTGGAAAGCTCGTTCAGCATCTGCACAAGCCTCAATCTCAACGGTAAGTACCTTGTGCCTCGGAATAAGTGAGCCACTCCTCTTATTACTTGAAGAACTTCAGAAAATAAGGGATGGAGATTGTAATCCTTGTAGTGACAACACAGAAACCGAACCCATAGGTTGACACAACTAATATATTGCCAGTTATCTATCTTCCTGAGATCTTCCTGCAGACACAAGCAAGGAAACAATCGTTCATGTAAAATACCAAAAGAAAATATAAAAGACATCATCATCAGGCTACAACATGCACAGGTAGAATTTTCTCTGTTTTCGTTTGGGCATGTATATCAAATACAAGGATCTTCTTGTACTATCACAACAGATCATTAGATAGGCTTACAGAGAAAATTCCATTAACATGATAACTTTCAACAGCCAAAAAGTTGTGTCAAGGACAACATAACAAATATGTTGTAGCATGGGAACTCAACCCATCATTTTGAGCATGTAACAATTGTAAAAATCCTCTTCAACCTCTCCAAACAGGAAAGAATAAAATAATGTCCAGTCTTATTGGACTAGATGGAATCCATGTTGGATTAATACATCAGAAAGTGTAATAATATAACTGGCATCCAGACACATTCTTGGGCCCTACTTGGATGCATGGGACCCAGTCTCCACAATACCTAAAAAAGACCTAAGAATACTCAAGAAGGCCCCAAGAATCTGCCTGAGAGTTATGTATACCTAATAAGGCCCCATGACACTGCACGGAAAGGATACAGTGAAACTTCACACCCAGGTCTAGAGTTAAACTACGTGCACATGCATGTTCTGATATAAGCTTTGTGGCATACCTTTTCCTTGGTTTTAGATGCCTGTCTAAGAATAGCATTCAGTTGCTCCACGGAAGTTACTGCCCTCTCATATGATTTCTGAACATCAAGAGAATACAGCTCCACCAGACAGTAAATCAGAAAATAAATATGCTTTGTGTTTCTGTCATTCACAAGCTTGGTACTGGCAAGGTATGTATTGTAGGATTTAGTTAAACAGAGATCCAAACAGTCGGGTAACAGTGAAGATACTTCTCGGATCATAAGAAATGCCGACAGAGACAAGCTCTGATCACCACTTGCCCACAAGCGAAATAAAATCTGCAGTGTTTGCAGCATATATAACAAGTTAAAATCACAGCAAAAGAATGGAAATTAATTTGACAAACTAAAAATGTAGCTCCAATCTTCACATTGCTATGTAGTAATTGAACACCATGTGAGTTTTTGAACCCTAAGCACCAAGGATCCATGACCAATCAGATATGTATTAATATCACCAAATACCAAACATTGTAGTATCATTCTTCAAAGAGCTGTCAAATTAATATATATACAAATAATAACCACATAAAGGTTTTGAAAGAATATTCCTTCTAAATGTTTATAAGATTGTATACCCGAAACGGATGACTAAAACTCAAGGATGCCTATTAAGTTATTACCATCATACTATCACAATTTTCGTATAATAATAAGGGTCTATCTAGCCAACATGTCTAAAACAAACATATTATCTTTGTTAACACATATTGCCTCGACTAGATCTAGACATGAATTACCTTCGTAATAAATAAATATGCAAAACTGAATTACACTCTTAGCAAGTAACATCATCAAAAGATAGCAGTACCTTGACAAGTCTACTGGATGTTGATGGATATGCAGAAAAAAGAACCACTGATGCTCTCAGCCGAGTCAAAACAAAGGCAAGTATTTTGTTGTCAGTAAGTTGACTAAGTAGATCAAGAGAACTCCGTAAGTAGGACTTTAGGAGAGGATCAACAGTTTGCCATTTCTTTGAATTTCTCAGATTCATAATTTTTCCTTTGTTAGCATCATCTTGAATTTCCAAAAGAGCACGGAAAACATTGTCCGACTCAGAAAGGACAAATGTTATTATTTGATAAAACACCCTGGCATTTTGAAATCTCTGCATCGAGAGGCCATCAGAGTGAACACCATACCGACAAGCATCCCGAAAAGCATTTAGTAAATTACGCAAGGCAGGTGACTTAGGATCCTTTGACACTAACAGGCACCATTCACTTATAGTCTTGCTTTTAAGGACCTTAGCATTTGGGGAATTTCCATCATTTGAGTCATCATCATCATCCATAGAATCCATTCCATCTTCATCAGAGTCCTATTGGAAATTTAAAAAGATTCACAACAAAAAAAAATTAGTGAGATCAGGTTTATTTAGAAACAACAATGCAAACAGAACATGCAAAAAGTATTATCTGCATTTCGTAGAAGTTAAAGGAACAGCTACCAATACTTACTTCTTTATTACTTCTGTAGCTCTCCAACTCCGACTGCCATTTTTCGAGGAAATTTGCAAATTCAGGGTCCTACAAACAAGACAAATACTTAAATCCATATTGAAATCACTATAAGCAATGCACATCACGATCCTAGAATTCCACTTGACGTTGTACTAACATTTCATAGTTGTTTCTTATTTGACAGTAGCAGGTAATTCAAAGCATCTTGAATAGGTTGTAACATAAAAAACTCACTGGAATTAGTGCATAATCCCTACATAACTACAACCACAAACTGTATCTAAGAATAGATGCACTGAATACACTTCAATTACTAGTTTACTAAATAAGTTCAGAGCAGAACTGACCTAATGTAAAAATTAGCTTACCAATCAATTGAGCATAAAGTATACAGTTACATACTATGTTACAAATAACTCAATTAGCTATAGCCTACAGAAATTTTGCCAACATTTTTCTGTGCACGCATTTTCTTCAAGTCCCCATTATCATTTATATGATAGAGTTCTGTATGCTGAAAACCTGTATGTAAATAAAATGGCATACAAACATAAGACCCGCTAAAGAGTAGTTCTGAATTTTTTTCTATGGCGGCAAAAAGAAACTATTGAGCTGCAACGAAGCAAGATATCCAGAAGCATACAGACTGCAATTGTAAGAACTTTGATATAATTTTAAATTAGCATGCCTAGCTCTTTTGGTGAATGGAAGTTCAACCTTATCCAGCAACTTCTTCAACTTTTTCTTTTGCTTTTTGATATCCCGATTCATGTCATCGTTCTGTCTGTCCAAACCATCTTCCATGATACAATCTACACAAAACATTGCAATATTTAGAAACTAGTACTCAAGCACAGGCCAAGCTAAATTAGTGTTACAACAACACACACTAACCTTTATCAGCTTTCTCATCCTCGCTGTCAGAATAGTATGGACATTCAGGATCCTGCATATCACAAATTAAGCAGTTGGTTATAAAAGCAAGTAGTGACCCAGCTGTGATGTACTGATACGTGCATAAACTCTTCCAAGCAAAACCTTCCAACAATGGAACAATAGATGCTGTTGCAGTGTGGGGATGCTAAAACTCGTAGGGTGCATCATTGTTTGTAAGCTTGGTATAAGGATGTGAACAGGACAAACAAACATACCTCAGATAGATAACCATCACTGTCAGACAGATCAGCATCTAGTTCAGCATCATCCTCTGGAAACTCCAAGCCATGGATCAAAGTAGCATCTTCATCATTGGTGACCCTACAGGAAAAGCATTTTGAGCTTAGTTATTTGAAATGTTAAATAGAGGAAAGAATATGGCGGCTGAATTAGTGCAAATCATTCTCCTGGTTATTAACAAACTAGGTTGGTTCCAGACAGCTGAAGGCAGAGAAGCCAGGACAAATCATGAACATCTAAATTGTTACTTATGTTATTGCAACATAGCAGGTGTGTAGTCAACAAGAAGAAAGGGAAATAATAAATCTTTGCAACCACGTCAGGTGAACTTGCCAAGCAAAACCACTAGCACCCAACTGTGGACTACAATATAAGAACAGAGCATTCCAACGAGCCAAATTACTCTGGCGGAGCATTGTGGTAAGAGAAGATTGGTGAATTACATGGTGGAATCGTGGACCCGCTGCGGCACGTCCTCGTCCCCATCCTCCCGGCCGGCGCTCCCACCTGAAACCAACTCGAGCAAGCTCTCAATTAGACCCCCTTGCAGTCTCGCACGCACAGGCAAAGCAAACAAGGGAGCGGAGGTGAGAAGCGTGGGGGACAGAGACTCGCCTCTGCGGGGTCCTCGGCGGTGGTTGAATTGGTTGCGGATCTTGCGGTTGCGCTTGGCGGCGGACTGCAGGTTCTTGCGCGCAAACTTGCGCGCCTTCTTCCCCAGCTTCTTCGCCATCGCCGCCTCGGCGTCTCCCCGACGACAGCGCAGCGATGGGGAGAAGCGGCGGGTAGGGTTTAGGGTTTGGGCTGCGCGTCTGTCCTCGTGGGGTTCGGAGATGAATGGATTCCTTAATGGAATGCTTACTGCCCCAGAAATGGGCCGTAAGTGTTGAAATGTTTGGGCTGGGTCCAACTTAACTGACGACCCTGGGATGAAGCCCTGGCCCAAGAAGGCCTACACCAAAAAAAGCCTGCCATCTCATTCTCATCTCAGCGAGGCTGCTTACCTGATCAAAATTCAGGTCAAGCTATCCTCAAGTCTGGAGCGCCCGTGCCCTCTCCTTGTTGCGTCTATACTTGTGGCCCATAAAGGAATCCAAAATGACCATGGCCAATGCTCTAATGTCAAGCAGTATTTCAGTGCCTGGTCATCTTCTCAAAATAATTTTCTTCACTCTCGCCTGAGTTGTATCATTTAGGATTACTAAGCTAAACCATTAGCTTAATTGTGTGTGCCTAACCAATTAACCATGGATGAATAAGACCAGCAGCCCCAAACTCATAAAATTAGATGCCTAATTATTGACATCTTATTTTTTTTATTTCGTAAGAGCATCTCCAAGAGTACTCCATGTCCTTTCTCTATCTATGTTTTTTGAAAAAATGAGAAAAACTCATCTTCAATGATACCCCATCTTTTGGCATCCGCAAAATCACCGTCTATTGGACGCAAAAATACGCGCGGCCTGCGAGCGCGCGGCCGGAGTTTCCCCGCGCCTTCTCCTTCATCACGCTAGCTCCAAAGGCTGTCCCCGGCATCTAACGACGGGTGGTCCGGCGAGTCGTCCGACGAGTTGCGGCCGAACCGCGGGGGGCTCATCATAATCCCCGCGGCCATGTTGCGCAGGTACTGCGGCGTCTCGAACAGTGCCTCCTCGTCTAGGAAGTCGGGGTTCCGCGCGCTGCCACCGCCGCCTTCCTGCTGCGCCGCGGCGCTGCTCATCCCGCCGGTGTGCTGCTGCTCATCTCGTCAATACAAGCCGCCACCAGCAGCATATGCGCGCGCTCCTCGGCTCAAGTGGAGCGGCTGGCGCGGCAGCGACGGCCGTCCCGGTTCGCGCGCGGTGCGCCGCTGTCATGTGTCGCGGCCGCGATGCATGCGCGCGTACGGCGTACCCGGCCGGGAGAAGGCTGATTCGTCCTCGGTGGCCTGCTGGCCTCCTTGTATATGCCGCGGCGCTGCTCATCCCGCCGGTTTGCTGCTGCTGCTGCGCTGCCCTAGCCGCCACGGGAGCAATGCCGCATCCAGGAGCACTGCCACGGGCCGCCGCCTGTTGATCAGGCTGCTGCAGCAGCGACGCGGTGGCCTCCGCGGCCGCGGCGCGGATGTCGTCCGCGGAGGTGGACGCCGGCACAGGGCGCGACGCGGCCAGGTGCGGAAGTTGAGCCCCTGAACAGGATCAGTGTGTGGTCCACAAATATGATATTTTGGAAGTCAATTATGGATACTATTGGAGATGGTCTCTCTTCTTTCTCCCCATAATTATTTAGGAGTTAGCAAACACTATATTTTGCGGAACAAACTATGCCAAACTCTTGGAGATGCTCTGACAATGTACAGGCTCAGATCTAAATAACGCACAAATATACACATATACACATTCTAAGCTAATCATCTGCCTGTTCGTTTTGGCTTATACAATCGTGGATTATAAGCTGGAACAGTATTTTTCTTTCACACTAAACCAGCCAGCAGTACTTATGGCTTATAATCCATAATAGTTTCAGTCGAAACGAACTGGCTGCATGTTGCCTTGTCAGTGGCGGAGCTCGCCTCCAAACCAAAGGAGGGGCCATTTTACAGGTGAGCGACGAACAAGCTGTGTTGGAGCTACATTGAGACCTGAGAGATGACTTAAAAGAGTAGCAGAAGACTAGCAACTATGAGCACCTTGGGAGACACAACCATGCAGGGCTAGGGAGTGTTCGGCTGGTCTTATCAGCTAACTTATTTGTTGGCTTATAAGCCATGGTACAATATTTTTCTCTCTAAAAAAATCAGCCATACAAATCAGCACCAGCGGCTTTACAGCCAGCCGAACACTCCCTAAAAAGAAATCAAGGAGTGCAGACTTTTACTACTGGTTATGAACAGAATTTCTACTAATTGCATGTAGCAAGGGGGCCATCGCCCAGATGACCTCCATATAGCTCCGCCATGGCCTTGTGCCATACTGGGACAGCCGTTAACGAAGATCTTTCATATGAACCAATTTATTTTCACAGAAAAAAAACATCGGAAACAGAACAAATAGCGCCGCCAAAAAAGGAATAGCCACGAAACAACATTAGCACGGGCCACACCCACGGCATGCGTATCATCGAACCATCGTGTCACAATCTCAGGTGCAATCTTTACTGCGGCCCCGTTTAGATCCAAAAATTTTTGGATTTTGGCTCACTATAGAATTTCGTTTGTATTTGGTAATTAGTGTCTAATTATGGACTAATTAGGTTCAAAAGTTTCGTCTCGTGATTTCTCGACCAACTGTGTAATTAGTTTTTTTTTCGTCTACATTTAGTACTCCATGCATGTGCCGTAAGATTCGATGTGACGGTTACTGCGCAAAAATTTTTGGATTCTAAGGCCCCGTTTAGTTCCACCCAAAAGCCAAAAATTTTTGCATAGTAACCATCACATCGAATCTTCCGGCACATGTATGGAGTACTAAATGTAGACGAAAAAAAAACTAATTACACAGTTAGTCGAGAAATCGTGAGACGAATCTTTTAAGCCTAAATAGTCCATAATTGGACAATTTTTGCCAAATACAAACGAAAGTGCTACAGTAACCCAAAGCCAAAAATTTTCGGAACTAAACACGCCCTAGACAGGCCCTACGTAAGAAAAAACCAGCAGCCGAGAGCGACCGTCTTTTCGTTCTCCCATCCAACAGGCCACACAGCCCACAGCCGTACGGCGGCTCAGCACGGCGGACGGCCCAATGCAAAAGCGCGTCGCGAGAGCGAGACCATCCAAGTATCCAACGACGGGGCCCGGTGCGCGGACACAACGAGGCGGCTGCCGGCCGGCCGTTGCGCGCTGCCGTCACTGCACTTGGCTCGATATCCAGCCTAGCCGTCACGCCCGTCACACGCACGCGGAGCGCACGCGGATTCGCCTCCTCGACGCCAAAAAGTCGCGGTTTCCCCCTTTCAAAAAGGAAAAAAAGTCGCGGTTGCCAAACCCAACGGGCAACGGCCGCCAACATCGCCATCAGATTAAGGAGGAAAAACAGGGCCACGTCGCGAGCCAGTTTATTTATTTATTTACATATATATATATACACGTCTACATCTATGTTATATAAAAAATATAAATATCACTTTTCAAGAAATTAATTAATCTTAGACTTCTAGATTTATAAAAAATAGTGTCCACATTTATACATCTGTAAATATAAATTTATTGTAAAAGTATATTTCATGATTAGTTTGACGATATTTATATTAATTATAAATATTATTGGTACTTATATATAATTATTACTCCCTTCGTCCCTTAAAGAATAGATTTGTAGGCTGAAAATTTGTCCATAAATAAATCAACTTCTACGCTCTCACCATCCACCACATCTATTTAAAAAAAATAGCCCCCGGACATTGTGTTTAAGAAGATCTTCTCACGCAGATCAAGAAAATCTCCGAACCTCTGCCCCACCCATATACAGCGGCACCGCAGCCTCCGTGAGACTGGGCCAACCTTAGACCTGTGTTTTGACGTGGGACAGACGAGGATAATTTTTCCAACGCGCAGCTAAACTGCGCCTCCTCTAACCAACAAATTCGCCTCCGAGAGGGTTCGAACTCTCACAGCTAGACTAGCTGGTCTAGCCTTCGCTTGCACCTACTGTCAGACTCGGAGACTAAGTGGGCACACTTCACTTTGCGGTGAATGTATTTTTTCTCAATTCGAGGCTACGCCGGGGGACTGGCTGCCTGCTCGGCTAGTCTATTACTATTCTTTTACTTTCTAACCCTGGCACCACATGACTCAGGCCCGGAGACTAAGTGGGCATACTTCACCTTGCAGTTAGTGTGTTTGCTTTCATCAGGAAGACTCCACGCTGAAAGCTCTAGTTTGGTTTTGGTTAATTGATGAAACCCTAAGTGCTAACCTAGTTTATCAAAGTGATTATGAGATAGGTAGCACTACTACAAGTGATGAAGCAATGACGAAGATCATGACAATGGTGATAGCATGGTGATGATCAAATGCTTGAACTTGGAAAAGAAGAAAGAGAAAAACAAAAGGCTCAAGGCAAAGGTATAAAATATAGGAGCCATTTTGTTTTAGTGATCAAGACACTTAGTGAATGTGATCACATTTAGGATAGATAGCCGTACTATTAAGAGGAGTGAAACTCGTATCGGAATGCGGTTATCAAAGTGCCACTAGATGCTCTAACTCATTGCATATGCATTTAGGATCTAGTAGAGTGCTAACACCCTTATAATATTTGTGAAAATATGCTAACACTTGTGCACAAGGTGTTTGCAGGGTTGAGATGGGTTTGGGTCCTTCTCTCCCTCCCGCCGAGCTTGCTCGGCGGGATTCGGCGCTTTTGGAAAAATGAAACGTCTATTTTCCATTGCACCGGATGCAAGATTCTTGGTGGTTGACACATTTGAGCAAGGGTGAAGAAGTTAGAGTTGAAATAGAGTTGGTCGAAATGATGCTGGCGTCGGTCTACTGACCGGACGCTGGGTCACTCAGCGACCGGACGCTGAAAGGCTGCGTCCGGTCGAGCTGTCAGACGGCACAATGGCAAGGGTTGAGCACCGGACGCTGGTCTGCGTCCGGTCGAAAAAACATGCCTCGGGGAGTTTACTAAAAACGACCGGACGCACGTGTGATGATGAAATCCAGGTCGCCGAAACGCACGTGTGCGCCCGGGGCCCAGGTGATTGCGTGGGTGGCCATCCGAGACCTGATTTGGAACGCGCAAAGCCCCCTACCTGGCGCGCCAACTGTCGGTGTTTCGTACAAGCACCGGCAAGTAAATTTATAGTAATGCGCGTTAGGCTCGGATGGTGCGCTAAAGGACACACGATTTATACTGGTTCGGGCAGAACGTCCCTACGTCCAGTTTGCTGCTGCTTGTGTTATTAGCACCGTGAACGGTCTGTAGTAAGGGGTACAAACTGTCGAGAGAGGGACTGGTCCCAAGTCTCTGATGGAAGGATTGTAAGGTGGTCAAGAGCTTCGTAGCTGTGTGTATGAGTGCGTTTTATTGTTCTGTCCTATTTTTCCGTCCCCTCTAATGGAGGAAGCGCATCCCCTTTTATAGATGAAGGGGCTAGCTTTACAAGGGTGAGGGCTCCAGGATGAGTACTCTACTTAGTCATGTGGCTCACGTTTACCTGGTCAGGTCCTCCATTCTGATGAGTGCGAAGGAAGATAAATGCTTACCATGTTGTCGATGTCTCTGTAGGATGTCAGATTAATCACAGAATGCTGCCCGCAGGGTATGGGCTGTAGTACAGTGGTTTTGACTTATGAGCCTCCCTCCAGCCTTGCTCCGCACGCCTTCTGGTTCCCATGATTCCTTGTTGGGAGAATTTGGGGTCGGGGTCCGGTGTAGCGCCGTGGCCAAGGCCTTCTGATTGGGAGGACCTGAGGGATCGGGAATAGGGCGCCGCTCCCTCGGGTCCACAGCGTGGTGACGGAATATCCGTTGTTTGTGGAGATAGCAAATCCATTCTTGGAGCGTAGCGGTTGTCGTATATCTTCGTTTGGATTCCGTGTCCCAGAGCTGAAGACGGCGCCTACAACTCTACAGGGTGAGATGCACGCACCTGTAATACCTTTTGGGCTCTGCGGCGCCCGGAAGGGTCTAAAGCATCAGTCCTGTCGTTCCCTGGCAGTCCTTTTCCTGCCAGGGCGCAGGGTATGGTCGTTGGAGCCATGGTTGACCCGAACGTCTTGTCTCGTCCTGTACCCATCATTATGAGGGATAGATATCGATCAGGGCGAGGCTCGTTCTGGGCCGTCGGGTGAGGCGGAGACCAATCCCTATCTCTTGGGCGAGACTAACCCTATCCCTCTGGGATCGGGCGAGGCGGAATCCATCCCTTTACCTTCGGGCGAGACCGAGCCCGCCCTATACGCGCCGGGCGAGACGGAGATTAGCCTTGAGCTTTTGGGGCGAGGCAGGGTTATCCCACAAAGGCGTCGGGTGAGGCTGACCCCGCCCCTCCGGGGTCGGGCGAGACGGAATTCATCCCTCAGCCCTCGGGCGAGACCGAGCCTGCCCTTAAGGCGTCGGGTGAGACGGAGTTTATCCCTCGGCCCTCGGGCGAGACCGAGCCCGTCCCAAAGGTGTCGGGCGAGGCGGAACCGAACTCTTGTCACTCGAACAAGGGATGACATGGAGCCCTTATGCGTTCAGAAGTTTTTCACGTTCGGTGGTTATCGGTTCCACCTTCTGGGGTACCCTGGTATTAGGTCCCCGACAGTTGCCCCCGAGACTCTAGGTGATTCGGGTAAAACTGCCTGGAGGGTGTTTTTGATTTCATCGAAGCTAATTTGCCGGAGGGTGCGCTCGCTTGTTTTTGATTTCGTCGAAGCTAATTTGCCGGAGGGTGCGCGCGAGCGCACCCGATGGGTGTAGCCCCCGAGCCCCCGGGTGACTCAAGTAGAGTCGCCCGGGGGGTTGTATCGGCCCCTTCGCGGGTAAGGCTGGAGGACTTAGTTTTTCATCAACTAGGTGTTTTTCCGAGTGGGTCATGGCGTCCCGTTCGCTGGGGACTGATTCGGGGCCGTCCTAACTGGTGCTTTTTCCCTTGGTGGCGGATTGTTCGTGGATTCCTTCTTAGTTGGGCCGGCCGGCGAGTTGCTGGGCCCTAGGTGGGCCAAAGAGAAAAGAACAGGCCTTTGTGGCTTGTGCTTCCCCGGTGGGTAGAGAGTCCGGATTCGCTTGGGGAAGGCGAACCGTCCGCCGAGATTTTTGGGATGAGAGGATAGGGACTGCGGGCGCGTGTCCCGCGACGTGACGCGGTGGCGCGCGTGGCAGGCCCGGAGATCGAGGTGGACGGTTGCCCTTCTCGCGTCCGTCGCCCCCTATAAAACCACGGGGTTCGCCCCTAGGGTCCCGTATTTCGCTCCCCTTCCTTTGCGTTCTGAAACATCCACCGCCAATCTTCCTAGCCTCTCGCGCCCGCATCGCCACCGTCGACCGGCCTGCGTTCGTGTTCCAGCCGCCGTTAAGCTCGCGCCTGCCCTTCCCCCCTACTGCTTCAATGGAGTTGTGGGGCAGATCAAGCATCACTTCCCGGCGTCTGGAGGGCCTCGTCCGCCGTGGCCTTCTCCGCCCGCTATCCACCGTCCAGGAGTGGTTACTCCCCGGCGACGAGGGTGAGCCGGTGCCGCCTGAAGGGTATGTTGTCTCCTTTGCCATCTTCCATGAGCGGGGATTCGGGGTACCCGCGCATAGATTCCTTCGGGGGCTATTAGATTACTATGAGGTAGAGCTGTAGCATCTCACTCCCAATGGGATTCCGCATATGGCGGCGTTCGTTGCCCTGTGCGAGGGTTTCCTAGGGATCGATCCCCATTTTGATCTGTGGCGGTATTTCTTTAGCATTAGTCTGTCGAAGAGGAAGATTGGGGGGAAAGAAGTGAACGCGCCGATGGGGTGCGCCAGCATTCATCTGCGCCATACCCGGTCGAAGGGTTACCCGTACATGTGTCTGGCTACATCCAACAAGGGATGGCATTCGTAGTGGTTTTATGTTAGGGATGATGTGAGTGCCACCCTACTGAAGTACACCGGACGTCTTATTGTGGATGCTCCGGAGTCATGGGGCTGGGGCGTCTAGTCTAAAGACAAGAAACATATCTCCGACCTTCTCTCCGCCCTCTATGCCCTGAAGGGTCGGGGTGTAAAGGGGTCGGGGATTATCGGTGCCTACCACGCGACGAGGGTGGCACCACTGATGGCGCGTGTGCTTCCCCTGCATCAGATGATGCCCGGGATATCGTTCGAGGGGACGGTGCTCGTTGACGAGGCGCTCCCTTATTCGGAAGTGGCGCAGTGTATCAAGGAGGCGACGGAGCCGACGAAGGATTCCGCCGGCAGGGTCCTCGACATCGTGTATCCGGTGCTCGGGCATCCTCCAATGCGGCCGGAGCCTGGGTTCTTCGAATTCGTAAGCCCTCTTCTCCCGCACTCTTTTCTTTCTCCTGAATCTCCCTTTTTTAACACTTGCTTTTGTAATGTTGGGGCTAGCCGAGGGGGCTAGTCTTCAAGGATAGTCCAGCCCCGCTGCCGAAGGACAAGGTTGTGGCGGCAGCGAATCGACTCGCGGCCGAGCGGGACAAGAAGGCAAAGGAGGAGATGAAGAAGGCGAAACGACTGAAGCAGGAGGCACGGGATCGGGGAGAGGACGTGAGCAGTGAGGATGACGACGATGATGATGATGATGATGACGACGACGAGGTAGCCATCGACGTAGATTGGGGCGTCCTGGAGGATGAGGAAATGCTGACGAGTGGCCACCCACCTGTGCAGGGGCCCTTCGCTTTTCACGCGGAGGGAAGTGAATCAATGAGGTCAGTGGAGGCCAGCGAGTCCGCCGCTTCGCACGGCGTGCCGGCCGAGGATCGGTGGACGGGGGACGCCGGGCTTGCTGTCGCCGGCCCTAAGGCGATCGTGGAGGAGGGTGGCACCGGAGCCGCGTCCAGCTCTGATGCCGCGCCCTGCGAGGTGATGGAGGGGAGCAGCTCCGGTGCTGCGCCCCGCGAGATAATGGAGGGGGACGGCTTCGGTGCCACGCCCGACGAGATGATGGAGGGGAGCAACCCCGGCGTCGCGCCCGACGAGGTGAACCCCCCTGCCCCGGAGCAGGGGGTAGGCACGAAACGGTCCTGTCCGGACGAGTCAGGGCAGGGATTTGGGGATCCGTCCCCAAAACGCTTCCGCCGGCCGAGGACGTCAACGTAAGCTTTTGATTCCTCTGTTTTCATCCTTTTTCATTTTTATTTTGACTTAACGGTTATTACCTTTGTGTAGGTTCTTACGGACGGGTCACCCCCTGGGGCTGGCGCCCAAGAAGAGTCTCGCCCTTCAAGCGGGACAGACGGCGTCGCCTGGAGTCGCCCCTGTTTCGGGCAGGAGTGGTGCCGATGTTGGGGCCACGTTGGCCGAACCGACGGCGTCCATGGTGGCTCCCACGCCCGCGGAGGTTACTGAGCGAGCGGTTTCTTCCATGGCGGGCGTGGAACAGCCCGCCGAGGACCGCATACTGCCGGTGAAGGTGATCGTGATTGCGCCAAGCCAGGATCAGCCAGGCGCGGTCGTGGTGGCACCCGAGGGCATGGTGCAATCCGCACCGCCAGGCGCCCACGTGGATCTGCCCATGGCGCTCAAAGTGGTCTAGACGGAGGAGGGTCCAGCCGGAGGGTCCTTGAGTGCGGCGGTGGTGCCGCACAGGGTCAGGAGGGAGCCGCCACCGGCCCCTTTGTCGGGAGGAAGCCGCTCCCCTACGCGGGGGGAGCCGCCGCTCCAGTGGATGGCTGCTCAAGACCTGACGTCGGCTCTTTTCTCGCTCAATGATCATTCCGAGAGTATGGAGCGAGAAGGTCTTGACATCGGGATCTCGACCATGCTGAACGCCCTGGACCAGGCCAGAGGAGCCCTCCGTGAGATCGTTATCCCTACCACTCAGGTATTTTCTGGGCTTTCTTCTTTCTTCGTATGTTTTTGTGTTTTCGCATTTCTGATATCAGTCTTCTTCCTCCTCAGATTCTTGTTGCTCGTAGCCGGAAAAAATCCCAATTCCTCCGTGAGCAGAAGGCGGAGCGGGATCGCCTCTCCGAGGAGGCCCGGCTGCGAGCAAACATGGCCGCCCAGCTTGCTATCGTCCAGGAGCGGGAGGCCTAGGCGCGTCAGGATGCGGAGGAGGCGCACGGGATGTTCGATGACCTGTCGGCGAGGTCTAAGCTGGATGGAGAGGAGATTGCCAGACTCCAAAAAGAGCGAGACGAGCTGCTGCAGAGGAATGCCGCGGCCAATGAGAAGGCCGGTTGTGGCAGAACCGCCTAATTTAATGCCTCACAGGAATGCTTGTCTTCTATTAGACACTAAGCACTCGAGGGAGAACACTAAATTACTCGGTTCCGTCGGACACACCCCAGGGGAGAACCCGAAAATCCACGTTTTTGCCATCAGGATCACAAATGAGAGAATAAAGCTTACATTATTCTTAACCAGTTCTTACATCACTTTACATGTACATCAGAGTATAACATTTATTATTATAATAGAGGAATGTAATCATATTATCAGCGTTATAAACAATTTAATTAAACAACGGAATATAAGCATGTGATCAGAATTACAGCGGAAATAAATATCTAATCATGGCATGATGAATTATTGATACGTAAATGATGACACAATTGTAGTACTTTCATTCATAAAAACATTTGGTGAGAGTTATACATAACAACTACGATCGTAGCGTAAAGGAAATCCTCTCTGAGCCCACCAGGAGGAATCCACACACAAAGGTCAGCTCAAGCGTCCACCTGTTACCTGCAACAGGGGGAATAAAACCCTGAGTACTCAATTGTACTCAGCAAGACTTACCCGATAGGAGAAAAGAAAAGACTCCAAGGATGTGAAAGGCCATCTGTCTTGTGGGTTGCATTTGCAGAAAGCATTACTAAGCGTGCGTCCTTATATTTGATTTTTATTAATAGACGCATTGGTTCATTAACTAACCATTCTATGTAAGCACCTGTGCTACTTTCAAGCAAGTGGTAAGCAATCAGATTTCCTTTGTCCATCTTCCATCTTTCATCTTTCAGTTCTTACTACGATGCTAAACCGTAGACAAGCCGTACCGGATAGCCCGGCGATTCGCGAATCAATGCCCCCAGCTGGGTACCCCGAAAACACACGCCCCGCTTGTACCCCAGGCACAAGCAGGACCAACCCATCACTCTCCTGTCCCGGGTGTCCAGGTCCCCGTCCAAACTGGGACTCCAAGCCCCCGCCCCTGAGTCCCGGACTCAGCGCGGTGCAAGGACCTCCTCCACCAAAAACAAACCCAGACAGTCGGTCCGGAAAGAGCCGGATCCGCGACAAGAGAGCAACAAGTCTTCCAAGCGCCCATACACAAGTATGTGCTCGGGATAATAAGTCTGTGACCTGCCTAGAGTCATATGCACGATCGGTCCTTAATCGACCAGACAGGGAGAAACGGTGTAACCAAGCTATGACCCGCCTCCGCGGCGACACAACTTCTTACACCCACCAATACCCAAACCACATCCCTGCCCAGTCACCATTTTTCCTTTCCACCATTTTATATATTCCAGGTGATAATCATATAGTAACATATTTCCTATATCTCGCGAGTGACAGGCAATCACTCGACTTCTACCAGAGTCCTGTAGCATAGCAATCTACACGATCCTGTCATACTAGTAAGACTCATAGGATAAAGATATATATATGCAAGTGGGTTTCATTCAACTCCTTAAAACTTAATGCACAATTATAATTTAAACTGCAGAAAGTAGGGGTTATGCACCGGGGCTTGCCTGGGAAAATATAATTAGAAGTTAGCTTTCCATCATGGCGATATGATCTCCAAAAGCACCATTCCTCCAGCAACTCCCGACGACTCCGTGATCCATCGACGTCCCTATTATGATATGCAATGTAATGCCATGCAAAGATATAACTAATTGACTGCAATCGTGACTCATATAAATACGCCTTACGCATCTCAAGTTAACGAGCTAGTTCTAACGACGACCGTACTTAGGTTATATATACACGTTGTCGCATAAGACGTTATTTCCCAACAATTATTTTCGTTACATAAACCCAAGTTGTTTATTTATTTTATTCCGTCGATTTAATCATTATTCGAAATATGGCATCATCATTGATTTAGCAAACTCATTATTCCAGAGCTACAAACTTTACAGTGAGTACCTAATATTGCTAGGACCCTACTATACAAATTTCATATTCAATACTATTGCCAATTTATCAGAACAATTCCTACCAGTTGTCTTTTTACATTATTAAGTATCCCAAATTAATTATATAGCTCCTAAGATTATTATCAAACTATGTGAACAAAATATACTAACAAGTAGATCATGATTTTAGGAGACTAACAAAACTGGTTTCACATTTTTATGATTTTTCTACACTTTATTTTCAATTTTTGAAGAGCACTAATTTAACAAAATAACCGAAAACATACAAACAGAAAACAGGCCGAAAGGCCTAGCTCGGCCCGCAGGCGCGCACTGGCGCGGGCGGCCCAGGCGGCAGGCCAACGGGCCAGGCGCAGTCAGTGGCCAACGGCCGGCCCAGGCGGGCGTGAGCAAGCCCAACTCGACGCTGCACTGACCGGCCAGCCCAGCGGCAGGCAGGCCAGCGGCCCACGTGCGGCGCAGCAAGCAGGCCGGCCCACCCGGCTAGGACCAGACATCAGCGTTGCCAAATAGCATTTCGACCCTCGCACTTTACTTAAATCAATCTGCATGACATAGGCACTATTCACTCGTGTCACGTATTTTTCAGAAAACACCCTACGTATTTCTATTCCTTGGATTTCCACCCTTCCTCACCTTGTCTTCATCGTAGAGTCTAGCAGAGGAGCTGGGAGGGGAGCAGCGCGGGAGTTGCGCGGCGGTGAGGCGCACCTGCGGACACCCGCAGCCTGGCCCGTGACAGCCCGTGGCCCACTGGCCACGCGAGCCAGGGCGCACGGCAGTGGCCACGGCCTCGCCAGAGACGGCCCGATGCGGTCCAGCCGTGGGACACGGCGGGAACGCCAGCGCACCGTGGCACGGGCGCCGAGGAGGAGGAGGGGCGCTGGAGGCTCGGCGATGGATGAACAAGCGGCAGCGGCCATCGACGCCGGTGGACATGGCGCAGCTGACGCCGGGGAGCGCGGCTGTGTGGTGGAACGGTCCAGCACGGCGAGGCTCGCGCACTCACGCATGGCGGGGTGCGGGCGTCCAGGACGCCGAGGGCGGAGCACCGGCATGGCCACGAGGCACGGCGATGCTCGGCCTGAGCGATGGTGAGACGGCCATGGAACAACAAGGAGCACCGGCGCTGGAGGAGCTGCGCCGTGGAGCAGCTGAACCGGCGTGGGTCGAGCGGGCGCTGTGCGGGGTCAACAGCGGAAAGGGAAGGGCGGCCCGGCATGGGAGCGCGCGCGAGCAGCGCGAGAAGAGAAGGGAGAAGGGGCGCGGACGCACGGAAGGGAGAGCCGAGTGCGGGGGGGGGGGAGGCGCTGTGACTGCGGACGCCGCCTAGGTGGGTGCTCGGCTCGGAAAAACAACAAAGACGGAGGGGCAGCGCCGAGGCGGTGCAGACGAGCCCGCGCGAGCAGCGCGAGAGAGAAACGAAGAGATCGTCGATGCTTCTGCCTTGAGCAAGGGAAAGAGCAGGGACAGCTCGGGGAAACAGCTGGCCAAGAGACTCGGGCGGTCGCGGTTCGGCCGGCTCGGCTGCGTAGAGCCGAGGGGCGCGCGCGCAAGGAGCTCGGGCGCTCATGGCTGGCGCGAGGCAGGAACCGAGGAAAAGCAGGTTGGTAAGGACGGCTCCGACTGCTTGCCTGTAGAAAAAAAAGAAACAAGGTCGGGCAGACAAGGACAGCAGAGGACAGGGTATGGGCTGCCGAGGACTTTCTGACATTGGCCGTGGACGTGGATGCTCCTGCCCCTGCTGATCTGATCCCATGCGTTGCGTGCTCCATCCATCAGACTTAATTAGCAGGAGCCACCTGGAGGCGCTGGACAGAGACAAGACAGGGTAGACAGAGGTAAAGCAAGGGAGTAGACTCGTGAGAGAGAGAGGGAGAACGGACAAGCAGCAGCAGCATTCGCGCCCAACGTCTCTCCTCCGTACTAGTACAAGATTGGTTGGAAATGAAAAATGATACATGACAGCATCAATAGAAAAAGAGAGAAGGCAGCAGCAGCACGAAGCGGGGACAGACATAGACAGGCCACAGGCAAGCACTGCTACAAGTTTTTTTTTATTAAAGTGACTGTCGTGACGTGCGTGTGTATATATACACATGCATACCTATATATATATACATATATACATATATATATATATATATATATATATATATATAATGGTTTATTACTTTAGTCAATTTGCAACGTCTAGGCACAGGAAAAATTCAGCAAGCTCGAATTTAAATTTGATTCTAAATCTATATACATATATATATCGTTCTATTTATTAACGGATTTTATTTTATTTATAAACATTGCTTTTCATGCTTAATCTAATAGAACGAACCGTTCGTTATCGATTGGCCAGAATTGTCGTTCAGCAATTCTTAACTATTTTTACGCACTGAAATTTTTACCTGGACGTTTATTCGAATTTGCGAAATTACGTCACACAGGATTCGCGTATCGCGTCGAATACATTTTAAATAAAAATCCGAGAAACTCGTTTTGAAAACTTTATTGAGGCCTAAATCGCGGCGCTAAAAAGGATCGTAACACCGGGGTGTTACAACCAACCCCCCCTAAAAGAGAATCTCGTCCCGAGATTCAAAGCAAGAACCAGAAGGGGAAAACGCGATTACATTTCATAGATCAGAGGTTACACGAAAGGTTACATGACTTCGAAAACTAAACCACGCAGGGCTTTAGAGATACATGGCTAAGAGCAACCTTATACAACCGAGACCTACTCTAGAAGTCGAGATAGACGAGGGCAATGGAGAAACAACAAGATAATGATTATCCAAAACATGGCGTAGCACCAACAAATCCAAAAACAGTCGACTGAGAAGTAAAACATCGTGAATCCTAAGGCCAACTAACCAAGGGAACTTGAACTTCTTCGACGAACCGGATCCTTTCTTCTTCTCAGGTCACACCATCACCTCAGACAGACGAACCTAGCTTCACAACGTCGACTGGATTTCGTAGCTTTGCTGTGAAAGCGAGAGGAATGGGGATGAAGAAGGAGAGCAAGGACCAAGGGTATTTATAGAGGTGAACGAAGAGGGGAAAGCAACACACCGATGGCGGATGCGGTGGGGATGGGATACACAGACGGTGCATGCTGTGGAGATAAGGTCGAAAACATGGTGCGCTTCCTGTGCGAGCGGCGGAGGGGGAAATAAAGGAGAGTAGAGGGGGTCCGCTCGATGAGGTAGGCGTGCGGGCGGTCGCGTCACCAAAAGAAGAAGGAAAAGAGAGGGAAATGGAGTGGGGGTCCGGTACGGTGAACGACGGTGCGGGGTAGAGAGCCGACCGGATGCTAGGAAAGGAGAAGTGCACAGTGCACAAAGATGGCGAGCACTGCACGATGCCGCGGCCACGCAAAAATGGGATGCTACCGATCCCGACATAGACGGCGTTCGCAGGGCACGCATCGAAATAACCCGGCATGCATAGCACGGTCAACTAAGCACAGGGCTTGGGACAAAACGTCCACTCTGACTTTTGCAACAACTCCCGACTATCCACTGCTGACCTTCCTTGACCACATCCGTCTTTTCTGTAAACCCAGATCATGTCATACTTTCTTTCTCCAAACCATCTCCTTTTTACCTTGAAAGACACTTTTGCATCCCCATTATGGATTTCCCGTTTGAACACCCGAACATTTTCAAGAAGAAAACTTTAAAACAAAATGGTACGGCGGTGTAACTTGGTAAAGGTACTTGGTTAACAACCTCGATACCAGCGCGTGCCGAGCAGCGTCACATGTGGCAGCTGTTCCACACGGAGCCCTCGGTTTCGTCGCGGCACCATAAGCTTTTAACCAGGCAACTATCATCAACTTACACACCATGAAGGCAGTGGGGTCATAGACCACAGAGTAAGGGGGTATCGCAAGGGAAAAATTCAAACAACAAAGGTTCCCTTCGCAACAAGGGACAAGGAATTCAAATCCAACGGCGGATTTGTTTTAAAGAGATTCAAGTGTTCTGTTGGGGACATCCACAATTAGTTGATACAATGTCCAATAACATCCAATCACGGCTGATCTGCTTGGCATCTGAATGGCAACTTCTCTTATAACACACTTGATATCACCCATGAAACTCTTAAGCACACCTAACGAAGGTAGATGAACGCAATAAACACAGCGAATAAATAAAATTCATGTTCCAACGGGCTTATACGGGTACAACGTACAGGCATTCAGGCTCACATTCACGACGTAGCATTCACCTACGGTCGGACGATCTCAACAACTACGGACGAACAACAACGGCAAGAATACAATACCGGGGGACAGCGACAACAAGCACTACTACTACGGGTACAACGTCCCAAGGAAACTAATCTACATCCTCACGGGACAACGGCTGAGTGAGAGGAATCAAGGGTTCTTCTTCTGACACTTCCGAGGGTGGAGGTGCTGGCGGTGCTGCAACACCGGTTCTTCTTCTCTCGGGCGGGTGGATAGGGATCCCTTCCAAGATCGGGGCATCCTACCTTCCAGCAGCCAACATCCTCCGTTCGGCCCTGGTGACAAGATAGGCCACTTGCAGCTGATGGACATGCCGATCTTCGGCCTCCTTTAGAGTTTCCTCCATGGTAGCCTCTCGGCTCTCAGCAGCTGCAGCGCTGGCATGTGCTTCGACGAGCTGCACCTGGAGCATCCGGTTGAAGATCTCGGCTTCCTCGGCGCGCCGAAGACACGCCCTCAGCTCCAAGGCTTGACGGTCGTACTGCTCATCTAGAGCGAGTAGGTACGTGGTCAAGTGCACCACGGTGGGACTGTCCTCTTGCACATCTCGTCCTTGCAAAAACTCCATGCGGGCCCTCCATGCCCGCCGATTCTTGTCCAAAGGAGGAAAGAACCGCATGGGGGTACGAGCAATGGGCTCCTCATAGATCTGGCAGAGGTACCGCAAGGCTTTGCGGGCCACAACCTGGTAGGTGTCGACGAAGCGAAACCCGGTTGCGGTCACACTCCAGGCTTCAGTGCGGTCGGGGAACTCCTCACTCTTCCCGATATAGACGGTAACCTCACACCGCTCGGTGCCATGCTCCTCATACTCATGGCCCTCATACTCGGGGCGATCATTGACTCCGAGCTTTTGCAAGGTGGCATGCAGGATTCTGGGAAAACCCTCAACGTTTAGGCAGTAAGCACTAACCCAGGCTCCTGCCATCTTGGGCGGTGGTTGCAAGGAAGGCTGAGCGAAAAGCTAGCTCAAAGGAAAAGCTAAGCGAGCTAAAGGGCGCCGAGTGGTGGTACCAATGGTTAAGTCAGGCTCTACTTATAAAGGCAGAGCGTTCAGTGGTCCTGGCGCGGTTCACTAGGGTTCCCGCGCGGGGTCACTACGACGAATCGACCAATTTCCGTGCGTTCGAGGCGAGCGACGTGCGATGCTATTATTGACTAGTACGACTGCAGGGCAAGGGTTCGACAAGAGCGCAGAAAGGGGTATGGGGAGACGTGGGTCACGACCGGCGTGAACCACGGGCGAACACGAAACACGAAGCCACAGTTCAGACCTAACTCTAGAACAGGACGAGTCAGTCGTGCACAATACGACACGCGTGACACCTATGGATAGCGTATCTACAAGTAATACGAGTACTACAATGCATAGGCAGGATATGCATGAATGCACGTCCTATACGTCCTTTCACTGTTGCCACATATAGGGCAACCGTTCTCAAAGTTTTGGCACATCGTTCTCTCCCTGTAACTAGCCGATACTATCGGACTATGCTCGAGTCAGTGTACCTGCAGAAACTTGATTAACCCTATCTAAGTCAGCTAAGTGCCATCTATCCTGGATACATAACCATAGTAATAGGGCTACTTATATAACTTCGCATATAAACGTCCTAACTTTTGCAACAATAGGTTGTCAAATTTTAGTTTAGAAAAGGTTTTCGAAGCTTTATTTCCTCATTTATGCTCTGATACCACCTGTGGCAGAACCGCCTAATTTAATGCCTCACATGAATGCTCGTCTTCTATTAGACACTAAGCACTCGAGGGAGAACACTAAATTACTCGGTTCCGTCGGACACACCCCAGGGGAGAACCCGAAAATCCACGTTTTTGCCATCAGGATCACAAATGAGAGAATAAAGCTTACATCATTCTTAACCAGTTCTTACATCACTTTACATGTACATCAGAGTATAACATTTATTATTATAATAGAGGAATGTAATCATATTATCAGCGTTATAAACAATTTAATTAAACAACGGAATATAAGCATGTGATCAGAATTACAGCGGAAATAAATATCTAATCATGGCATGATGAATTATTGATACGTAAATGATGACACAATTGTAGTACTTTCATTCATAAAAACATTTGGTGAGAGTTATACATAACAACTACGATCGCAGCGTAAAGGAAATCCTCTCTGAGCCCACCAGGAGGAATCCACACACAAAGGTCAGCTCAAGCGTCCACCTGTTACCTGCAACAGGGGGAATAAAACCCTGAGTACTCAATTGTACTCAGCAAGACTTACCCGATAGGAGAAAAGAAAAGACTCCAAGGATGTGAAAGGCCATCTGGCTTGTGGGTTGCATTTGCAGAAAGCATTACTAAGCGTGCGCCCTTATATTTGATTTTTATTAATAGACGCATTGGTTCATTAACTAACCATTCTATGTAAGCACCTGTGCTACTTTCAAGCAAGTGGTAAGCAATCAGATTTCCTTTGTTCATCTTCCATCTTTCATCTTTCAGTTCTTACTACGATGCTAAACCGTAGACAAGCCGTACCGGATAGCCCGGCGATTCGCGAATCAATGCCCCCAGCTGGGTACCCCGAAAACACACGCCCCGCTTGTACCCTAGGCACAAGCAGGACCGACCCATCACTCTCCTGTCCCGGGTGTCCAGGTCCCCATCCAAACTGGGACTCCAAGCCCCCGCCCCTGAGTCCCGGACTCAGCGCGGTGCAAGGACCTCCTCCACCAAAAACAAACCCAGACAGTCGGTCCGGAAAGAGCCGGATCCGCGACAAGAGAGCAACAAGTCTTCCAAGCGCCCATACATAAGTATGTGCTCGGGATAATAAGTCTGTGACCTGCCTAGAGTCATATGCACGATCGGTCCTTAATCGACCAGACAGGGAGAAACGGTGTAACCAAGCTATGACCCGCCTCCACGGCGACACAACTTCTTACACCCACCAATACCCAAACCACATCCCTGCCCAGTCACCATTTTTCCTTTCCACCATTTTATATATTCCAGGTGATAATCATATAGTAACATATTTCCTATATCTCGCGAGTGACAGGCAATCACTCGACTTCTACCGGAGTCCTGTAGCATAGCAATCTACACGATCCTGTCATACTAGTAAGACTCATAGGATAAAGATATATATATGCAAGTGGGTTTCATTCAACTCCTTAAAACTTAATGCACAATTATAATTTAAACTGCAGAAAGTAGGGGTTATGCACCGGGGCTTGCCTGGGAAAATATAATTAGAAGTTAGCTTTCCATCATGGCGACATGATCTCCAAAAGCACCATTCCTCCAGCAACTCCCGACGACTCCGTGATCCATCGACGTCCCTATTATGATATGCAATGTAATGCCATGCAAAGATATAACTAATTGACTGCAATCGTGACTCATATAAATACGCCTTACGCATCTCAAGTTAACGAGCTAGTTCTAACGACGACCGTACTTAGGTTATATATACACGTTGTCGCATAAGACGTTATTTCCCAACAATTATTTTCGTTACATAAACCCAAGTTGTTTATTTATTTTATTCCGTCGATTTAATCATTATTCGAAATATGGCATCATCATTGATTTAGCAAACTCATTATTCCAGAGCTACAAACTTTACAGTGAGTACCTAATATTGCTAGGACCCTACTATACAAATTTCATATTCAATACTATTGCCAATTTATCAGAACAATTCCTACCAGTTGTCTTTTTACATTATTAAGTATCCCAAATTAATTATATAGCTCCTAAGATTATTATCAAACTATGTGAACAAAATATACTAACAAGTAGATCATGATTTTAGGAGACTAACAAAACTGGTTTCACATTTTTATGATTTTTCTACACTTTATTTTCAATTTTTGAAGAGCACTAATTTAACAAAATAACCGAAAACATACAAACAGAAAACAGGCCGAAAGGCCTAGCTCGGCCCGCAGGCGCGCACTGGCGCGGGCGGCCCAGGCGGCAGGCCAACGGGCCAGGCGCAGTCAGTGGCCAACGGCCGGCCCAGGCGGGCGTGAGCAAGCCCAACTCGACGCTGCACTGACCGGCCAGCCCAGCGGCAGGCAGGCCAGCGGCCCACGTGCGGCGCAGCGAGCAGGCCGGCCCACCCGGCTAGGACCAGACATCAGCGTTGCCAAATAGCATTTCGACCCTCGCACTTTACTTAAATCAATCTGCATGACATAGGCACTATTCACTCGTGTCACGTATTTTTCAGAAAACACCCTACGTATTTCTATTCCTTGGATTTCCACCCTTCCTCACCTTGTCTTCATCGTAGAGTCGAGCAGAGGAGCTGGGAGGGGAGCAGCGCGGGAGTTGCGCGGCGGTGAGGCGCACCTGCGGACACCCGCAGCCTGGCCCGTGACAGCCCGTGGCCCACTGGCCACGCGAGCCAGGGCGCACGGCAGTGGCCATGGCCTCGCCAGAGACGGCCCGATGCGGTCCAGCCGTGGGACACGGCGGGAACACCAGCGCACCGTGGCACGGGCGCCGAGGAGGAGGAGGGGCGCTGGAGGCTCGGCGATGGATGAACAAGCGGCAGCGGCCATCGACGCCGGTGGACATGGCGCAGCTGACGCCGGGGAGCGCGGCTGTGTGGTGGAACGGTCCAGCACGGCGAGGCTCGCGCACTCACGCATGGCGGGGTGCGGGCGTCCAGGACGCCGAGGGCGGAGCACCGGCATGGCCACGAGGCACGGCGATGCTCGGCCTGAGCGATGGTGAGACGGCCATGGAACAACAAGGAGCACCGGCGCTGGAGGAGCTGCGCCGTGGAGCAGCTGAACCGGCGTGGGTCGAGCGGGCGCTGTGCGGGGTCAACAGCGGAAAGGGAAGGGCGGCCCGGCATGGGAGCGCGCGCGAGCAGCGCGAGAAGAGAAGGGAGAAGGGGCGCAGACGCACGGAAGGGAGAGCCGAGTGCGGGGGGGGAGGCGCTGTGACTGCGGACGCCGCCTAGGTGGGTGCTCGGCTCGGAAAAACAACAAAGACGGAGGGGCAGCGCCGAGGCGGTGCAGACGAGCCCGCGCGAGCAGCGCGAGAGAGAAACGAAGAGATCGTCGATGCTTCTGCCTTGAGCAAGGGAAAGAGCAGGGACAGCTCGGGGAAACAGCTGGCCAAGAGACTCGGGCGGTCGCGGTTCGGCCGGCTCGGCTGCGTAGAGCCGAGGGGCGCGCGCGCAAGGAGCTCGGGCGCTCATGGCTGGCGCGAGGCAGGAACCGAGGAAAAGCAGGTTGGTAAGGACGGCTCCGACTGCTTGCCTGTAGAAAAAAAAAAGAAACAAGGTCGGGCAAACAAGGACAGCAGAGGACAGGGTATGGGCTGCCGAGGACTTTCTGACATTGGCCGTGGACGTGGATGCTCCTGCCCCTGCTGATCTGATCCCATGCGTTGCGTGCTCCATCCATCAGACTTAATTAGCAGGAGCCACCTGGAGGCGCTGGACAGAGACAAGATAGGGTAGACAGAGGTAAAGCAAGGGAGTAGACTCGTGAGAGAGAGAGGGAGAACGGACAAGCAGCAGCAGCATTCGCGCCCAACGTCTCTCCTCCGTACTAGTACAAGATTGGTTGGAAATGAAAAATGATACATGACAGCATCAATAGAAAAAGAGAGAAGGCAGCAGCAGCACGAAGCGGGGACAGACATAGACAGGCCACAGGCAAGCACTGCTACAAGTTTTTTTTTATTAAAGTGACTGTCGTGACGTGCGTGTGTATATATACACATGATACCTATATATATATATATATATATATATATATATATATATATATATATATATATAATGGTTTATTACTTTAGTCAATTTGCAACGTCTAGGCACAGGAAAAATTCAGCAAGCTCGAATTTAAATTTGATTCTAAATCTATATACATATATATATCGTTCTATTTATTAACGGATTTTATTTTATTTATAAACATTGCTTTTCATGCTTAATCTAATAGAACGAACCGTTCGTTATCGATTGGCCAGAATTGTCGTTCAGCAATTCTTAACTATTTTTACGCACTGAAATTTTTACCTGGACGTTTATTCGAATTTGCGAAATTACGTCACACAGGATTCGCGTATCGCGTCGAATACATTTTAAATAAAAATCCGAGAAACTCGTTTTGAAAACTTTATTGAGGCCTAAATCGCGGCGCTAAAAAGGATCGTAACACCGGGGTGTTACACCGGTGAAGTCCTAAAGGAGCTGGAGATGGAGCGGGACCTCCGGCGGAAGGCCGAGAGTAGGGCCACAGCCCTCCAGCAGAAGGTGGACGAGGACGTCGAGGTGGTCCGCTCTCTCCGGGCGGAGCTTGGTGACACGGTGGAAGGAAGGTTGAGTGCTGAGAACGTCGCCACCAAGCTGGAGAAAGAGGCTGCCTATACGCGAAGGGCCCTTCAGGCTGAGAGCGATGAGCACGATCTTCTACAAGCTATGGTCGGGGTGGTTCTTAACGCCCTGAATGTGACGGAGCCGGTGGAGACCAGCCTGCTCGCGGCTCGTGTCGGAGGTATCACGCCTCAGGTGGGCCAACTTGAGGAGAGTGCCTTTCACGCCAGGATTACCCAGGCCTTCACCGTCGCCCACGCCCATTATGAGAAGGAAATAAACCTGAAGGTGATGAGCGAAGGCTTCCCGTCCACCTATGAGGATGAAGAGCTGGAGGAAATGGAGAAGATGGTCGCTCCCCTTGCGAAGAACCTGGCAGACAGTCTGAAAGAAATGGTTCTCCCTCCGCGGGAGTAATTAATCGAACAATTTTGAGAACATCTTATATGTAATATGTGGACAAGTGTCGGTACTTTTCGAGTCTGGACGCCTTTCGTGCTTTTGCGTCTTAATTTCGTTTTGTTTGATTTTTTGCGATTTGATTTTTTACGGTCTTACCAATATGTTCCCCTGAATTATGCCGCTGATTATAATGCGAGGAGATTGATGAGGTAGCCGTACCTTAACAGCCCCCGAGTAAGGTCCAACCCCCACACCTGCTGGGGTCGGGTGTTACTGGAGACCGGAATCGTGGTTTTGGTGACAATGGATGTCATCGCAATAATCCCCGCCCTGTCTTCCAACAGAAATCCCAACTGGGGACTCTATGGGCTCGGCAAGGTGGGGCCTTTGAACCTGTGTCCCTGCATTGTTTGGCCCGAGCCCCCGAGCCTTATTGGGGTCTGATAGGGGTCGGCCGTTATTTGCGTGTTACCCCGTCCTCGGTTTTCGCAATCGGAGGGGCTGAGTGAACGACACTTGCCTCGATGGCTTGACTACCGCGCTCAACGAGCTCGCTAACGGGTACGTTCGTGTGGAATCCGGGTCCATCATTTGCTGATGGGGTCGGCAGAGCCCTCTGGTGGCACTCCACAACTTCTTAACCCGCCTCCCGGCAGATGCTTGAGTCGTTCGATAAGCTCAGGGGGCCCGATGGCCTCTCCTCGATGGAGATTCTGTGGGTTTGGCTCGAGGTTAGAATCGAACGAGAGAAGGTCGAGACGTCCCGGTTTGCTTCTGAGCGGGGTCGGGCAGGGCCGCTGGGGCTCGTCTTGGTTATCTCTCCCTGGCTCTGTTCGGCGTGAGGCGGCCTCGAGCCCTTTGCGGGCCGACCTTCGAACCTCAGCCTGTGGTTGCCTATATCGAAATGAGGCGACAGCCGTTTCGTGGTGCGACACGAATCGTTGGGATGCAATTTTTTTTTGCATATGAAATGTTTTGAATGCAAGATTTAATTGAAAGTAAAGGCGGTGATGTTACCTTGGTGGTATGAGTGGCGGAAAAGCTCCTACCAGATGGGTTCGGGCCCTGACGTTTGTGACGAGGTTGGAAAAACCTGCGTAAGAATTGCTATTCTTTGTTTTCGTGTCTCGGTGACAATCCGAGCTGTTCGATTAACTTAGGCAACCTGACAGCTTCTCCTTTGGGGGAGATTCTGTAGGCGAACCCCTCCGATCCCTTCTTTGGGAAGGCAGACGTCGAAACTAGAGACGCGAGGGGCGTTGAGCATGATTTTTCTGGTGAACAGAAACTCCGTAGCTATCGGGGCATAGGGTTTGCTAGTTCGTCTAGTTTTACTCAAAGCTTTGTGCCTGTATGTCGCGCCCTTAGTTTCAAGCGTACGGAGGGGTCGGGTGGAGAGGATGTCTAGACTGGTAGTCATCCTCGGCAGCCCCCGAGTGATGTTCGCGTCCCTGCTATTTGACGGGGTCGGAATCTTGCGAACGAATTTTAACGCATAAAGTGAGAAAGCTGAGAGGCTTATCTTTCTTTGGTCGTTCGTTCGTCGTGTCTTCTAGGCCGAACGGCCAACCCAGGAGATCTGAAAGGTCCCGTCGTCGTGTCGTCCGTGGTCCTGCATGGGGAGGCGAAAAGTTGTCTGCCTATGTGGGTGCCTTAATCGCCGTGTCCGGAGCGGGTCAGTGGCGGGCCATACCCAGGCAGTGTTCAGTTTGACCAAAGAGGGACGCCTCGTAGACCGAGGTTCGTCCCATCACTTCTGGCGCGTCCCCTCAGATATCAATTAGCATTGATTGCGTATTAAAAAAGAGGGAAGGGAGAGGGTTTTTTGTCCGACCTTTCGCCTTTCCTTAGTTACAGCGCTTCCTCTTTAAATAGGGAGGGGGAGAGGAGTTCTCATCCCACCTCCTCTTCTGCCTCCGAGCCGCTATCTCTCCTTCTTCCTTTCCGCCAAACGCGTCCGTGCGTCGCGGTGGTTCCTGAGTGAGGAAGAGTAATGCCAGAGAGAGATAGAGAACTTACAAACTTGCTCGTGAGTCTGGTGCGTGATGTCGAGCCGGAGGTTATCCAACGTAGATGAGATGGTGCGCGCGGCCCTTGCTGAGGAGTCGCTGCTGCCGAAGGAAAGGAGGCGCCGGTGGGCGTCGTACGTCGTTGACTGCGTCGTCGTTCGCTGTGCTCCTCCCTTGGCGGGAGGCGTTTCCTGCCCATACGCCGTTGTCAGGGTTATGGCTGGGGATGATGGCGTAGTCTCCAGACATCATGGCGGTGGCGTCGCTGCCGGGGGTCGCGGCTGACGACGATGGCGTAGTCCCGGACGCTCCGGCGGAGGCGTCGTAGATGGTGGCGCCTTCGAGGATCCAGCGAAGATGTCGCCGATGGAGAGCGTGGCACGGCGACCGCAGTAGCACTTGTGGTAGAGCTGAGCCGAGACTGTAATGAAATAATGTTGTGGGGAAGCCCCCAAGTAAACAGTCCTCTGAGTATATTGTTCCTTTTTGTAATGACATCACTTTGTAAGTGGTGAATTTGTGCAAAAAATGAACAAAATTACATCCTTTGCTCATGGCAAGTAATTTTAGCGCTTTCCAACTCTTCTCATGGTCTAAGTCATAGGAAGCTAGGAACGTGGGCGAACTAATTCTGATTGAACTGGTTAGCAAAGAGGTTGCAGCCGCTGGGGCGTGGGTGTCTCGCAGTCCTACCAGTTGTATTCAGAATTGGTTCCCAAGATCTTAGCCCTCGAGACTCGTTTACGAGGCGAATGGAAAACTTAGAGAATGTTTGTAAGTATAACACAGGGATTTTTTGCAAGCGCAATACTTGTATTACACATGACATATGTTACGATCACATGCCAGCCCCTGAGTGAGGTCTGACCCCTCGCGATTTGCAGGGGTCGGAAATCACTAAGGATCGGGGTTCTGTTAAGACAAAAACTGATAAGGAAAAGTGTAAGCTTATTTTAAGGATAGAAACGACATAGCTGCTCAATGTTCTAGGCGTTGGTGAAGACCTCGCCTTTGATGGTTTTCAATCGGTAGGCGCCTGGGCGAAGTATTTCCGCGACGATGTAGGGCCCTTCCCAGGGCGGGGAGAGTTTGTGGCGATCCTTGTTGCTCTGCACAAGACGGAGGACGAGGTCTCCGACGTTGAAGGCTCGACCCCGCACCTGTCGGCTGTGGTACCGCCGTAACGTTTGCTGGTACTTAGCTGAACGGAGGAGGGCGATGTCGCGGGCCTCATCCAGCTGGTCCATGGCATCTTGGTGAGATGCCTCGGCTCCCTGTTCGTCATATGCTCTGATTCTGGGTGCTCCATAGTCGAGGTCCATCGGGAGAATGGCCTCGGAACCGTAGATCATGAAGAAGGGTGTGTAGCCGGTGGCCCGGCTAGGAGTCGTCCTTAGGCTCCAGAGCACAGCCGGGAGCTCAGCGAGCCAACGCGCACCGAACTTGTTCAACCGGTTGAAAATTCTGGGTTTGAGGCCTTGAAGAAGCATGCCGTTTGCGCGCTCGACCTGTCCGTTCGTCCGGGGGTGCGCGATGGCTGCCCAATCGATTCGGATGTGTTGTTCATCATAGAAACGAACGAATTTCCTACCGGTGAACTGAGTGCCGTTGTCTGTGATGATGGAGTTCGGTACTCCAAAGCGATGGATGATGTCGAGAAAGAACAGCACAGCCTGCTCGGATTTGATTGTGGATATTGGCCGAGCTTCAATCCATTTTGTGAACTTGTCTATGGTGACAAGCAGGTGGGTAAAGCCCTCGGGCGCCTTTTTAAGTGGCCCAACCAGGTCAAGCCCCCAGACCGCGAAGGGCCACGTGATGGGGATCATCTAGAGAGCCTGGGCCGGGAGGTGTGTTTGCCGAGCGTAGTATTGGCACCCTTCGCAGGTGCGTACAATTTGCTCGGCATCGGCTACTGCGGTGGGCCAATAGAAACCCTGTTGGAATGCCTTCCCAACCAAGGTTCTTGGTGCGGCATGGTGACCGCATGCTCCACCGTGGATGTCGCTCAGTAGAAGTTTTCCCTGTTCGCCTAGGATACAAAGTTGTAGAATTCCGATGTGACTTCGTTTGTAGAGTTCGCCTTCTACAAGAACGAAGGATTTGGCGCGTCGTGGGAGCTGTCGGGCTTCTGTCTTGTCGGTTGGTAGTACGTCGTGGAGGAGATAGTCGAGGTAGAGCGTTCTCCAGTCATTGGGAGGATCAGACTCCATTGCTGGGTCTTCTTCAAGCTCCATGACCTCGGGGTCGGGAGGAACAGTTGGCGGATCGGCCTTGGGGGTCGGACTAGAAGGGCCACCGTCGGCTTGTTCCGACCCCTCGTAGCGTACCGAGGGTTTGTGTTGGTCACTGGCGAAGACGCCTATTGGAACTGGCTCTCGGCTGGATGCTGCTTTTGCGAGTGTGTCGGCTGCTTCGTTGAGGCGCCTGGGGATATGATTGAGTTCGAGACCGTCGAATTTGTCCTCCAGGCGTCGGACCTCTCGACAGTACGCCTCCATCTTGGTATCGTGGCAGCCTGATTCTTTCATGACCTGGTTGATGATCAGCTGAGAGTCGCCCCTGACGTCGAGGCGTCGGATGCCCAGCTCGATGGCGATTCGTAGGCCGTTGATGAGTGCTTCGTATTCTGCAGTATTGTTTGATGAGGGAAAATGAAGCCGAACCATGTACCTCATGTGCACCCCGAGGGGGGATACAAAGACTAGTCCTGCTCCGGCGCCCTTCTTCATCAGCGATCCGTCGAAGTACATTATCCAGTACTCTTGATCGACGGCTGCTGGTGGCATCTGGACCTCGGTCCACTCCATGATGAAGTCAGCTAATGCCTGAGATTTGATTGCCGTTCGGGGGACATAAGAAATGCCCTGATCCATCAGCTCGAGTGCCCACTTTGCGGTTCTTCCCGTAGCGTCATGGCTACGAACGACCTCACCGAGGGGGAACGACGTTACTACTGTCACGGGGTGTGACTCGAAGTATTGGTGTAGCTTCCTTTTAGTGATGAGGACGGTGTAGAGGAGTTTCTGGATCTGGGAGTAGCGGGTTTTGGAGTCGGATAACACCTCGCTGATGAAATATACCGGGCGCTGCACCTTGAAGGCGTGCCCCTCTTCCTCTCGCTCTACTATTAAGGCGGAGCTAACCACTTGGGTGGTGGCCGATATATATAGTAGGAGAGATTCTCCATCGCATGGAGGGACTAGGACCGGTGGCTTAGTTAAAAATCGTTTAACCATGTCAAGTGCCTCCTGAGCCTCGGCTGTCCACCCAAAGTGGTCAGTTTTCTTCAGGAGTCGATAAAGGGGGAGTCCTCATTCGCCGAGGCGTGAAATGAATCGGCTGAGGGCGGCAAGGCACCCGGTGATCCGCTGAACCCCCTTTATGTTTTGGATCGGGCCCATCCTCATGATGGCTTATATCTTCTCTGGGTTGGCTTCGATGCCACGCTCGGAGATGATGAAGCCGAGCAGCATGCCCCTTGGGACCCCGAAAACACATTTTTCGGGATTGAGCTTGATGCCGTTCACCCAGAGTTTCAAAAAGGTGCGTTCAAGGTCGGCGACAAGGTGGTCAGCCCGCTTGGATTTGACTACGATGTCGTCGACATAGGCCTCAACGGTTCGTCCGATGAGGTCTCCGAAGCAACTAAGCATACAGCGCTGGTACGTTGCCGCAGCGTTCTTTAGACCAAACGGCATTGAAACGTAGCAAAATGATCCAAAGGGCGTGATAAAAGATGTTGCGAGCTGGTCGGACTCTTTCATCGCGATTTGATGGTAGCCTGAGTATGCGTCCAGGAAACAGAGGGTTTCGCACCCCGAGGTGGAATCGACTATTTAGTCTATTCATGGCAAAGGAAATGGATCCGTTGGACACGCTTTGTTGAGGCCAGTATAATCAACACACATTCTCCATTTCCCGCTCTTTTTCCGGACAAGAACAGGATTTGCTAACCACTCTGGGTGGTATACTTCCTTAATGAATCCTGCGGCCAGTAGTTTGGCTATCTCCTCGCCGATGGCCCTGTGTTTCTCCTCGTCGAAGCGGCGCAGGCGTTGTTTCACTGGCTTGGAGCCCGGGAGGATTTGGAGAGTATGCTCGGCGACCTCCCTTGGGATGCCCGGCATATCCGAGGGTTTCCACGCAAAGATGTCCTTGTTGGCGCGGAGGAAGTCGACGAGCGCGCTTTCCTATGCGGAGGAGAGCGCGGTCCCGATTCGGACTTTTTTGCCCTCGGAGCTACTGGGATCCAAGAGGACGTCCCTGGAGCCCTTTGTCGATTCGAACGATCCAGACGACTTCTTTGTGTCAGGTGTCCCTTCAATGACCTCCTCCCTGAGGGTGGCGAGCTCTTCGGATGCGATGACCACGGATGCGTGTCCGCAGCATTCGACCTCGCACTCGTAAGCGCGCTAGAAGGAGGTGCCGATGGTGATGATCCCACGGGGGCCCAGCATCTTTAGCTTTAGGTATGTGTAATTGGGTACGGCCATGAACTTCGCGTAACATGGTCGCCCCAGAATGGCATGGAAAGTCCCCGGGAACCCCACTACATCGAAGGTGAGGGTCTCAGTCCGGTAATTGGATCGATCCCCAAAAGTGACGGGCAGGTCAATCTGCCCTAGTGGCACGGCTTGCCTTCCAGGCACGACGCCATGGAAAGGTGCTCGGATGGGACGGAGGTGCGTTCGGTCGACGCCCATCTCGTCGAGCGTCTTGGCGTACATGATGTTGAGGCCGCTGCCCCCATCCATCAATACCTTGGTGAGCCGCTTTGGACCGACGATCGGGTCGACGACAAGCGGATACCTTCCCGGGTGTGGGACGACATCCGGATGGTCGGTCCGGTCGAAGGTTATGGCGGATTCTGACCACCGGAGAAAAGCTAGCGTGTTGGCAAGCACGTGAACCTTGGGAGAAAATCGACTGTCTCTCTTCTTTGTCATTCTCCCGGTGATTGGCTATATATTCATCTTGTGATTGGTTCATCCCCTACACGTCGGTATAATCACTCTACTCACTCATTTACATTCTTGCAAACTAGTTGATACAAGCTCTTTAGTGTAATTAGAATTAAGAGCTTGCTTTATTATTTACATTCATCTAGTTGAGCTCTTTAGAGTAGCAAGGTTGAGAGCTCTTAGTGAGTAATTACATAGCTAGTTTGTGTGCCTAAGTATTCATTGCAACTAGAATTGTTGGATAGGTGGCTTGCAACCCTTGTAGAGCTAGAGCAAGTTTGCATTGCGCTATTTGTCATACTAATCAAAGTGCTCTAGTTGATTTGTAGATTTTTAAATAGGCTATTCACCCCCCCTCTAGCCATATTAGGACCTTTCACGCGCCTCTTGAAGCTGAAGAAGACTATCTTCATTTCTCATGGTCGGACTCTAAGTGGGCACACTTAGTCCACTGCGAAGAAATTTTCGATTGTGAACTTAAGCTCCTTACACCCTTATGGCAAGCCGTACTTGGGGTACACTGCTCGGTGATGATTCACGCTGCTCGGCAACGGTTCATGCTGCTCGGCAACTGCTCGGCAACTCATCACGGTTGTTGGACCATGAGTTTGACTGCTCGGCTTTGTTCGCACCTGCTCGAACAAGCTTAAGACGGCGTTGCACAATGGGTACAAGGCACTCGAGGACTAGCTGTGGGGGGTACGACCCTAAATACCCACGGCAGACCACATGGGTTATGCCCCCAGGGGCGGCCCAGCCCACAAGACAAAGCTTTGCGGGGCACGATTCTGCTCGGCGTCTCCCGCAAGATACAGAGAAGATATCCTAAAGATATTATGAAATCTGTTAGGATACGTATGATCCTAAGATTCCTGTAATCTGTTATTACTTTTTAGTTATCTCTCAGATCTAAACGACTTGTAACCCTGTCACCAGACTATATAGGGCGAGCAGGGGCCCCCTCCAAACTCACACAATATCATACGATAGCCAATACAAACCAACAGACCACAGGAGTAGGGTATTACGTCATACTGATGGCCTAAACCTGTCTAACTCGTGTGTCTTTGTTGCCTTCTTGTTCTTGATTACACGCCTCTCTACCGATCAATCTACCTTCGTGGAATACCCCTTGGAGGACTGCCGACAATATTCTGTCGATAAGGAGGAAACGCACATCATCTACAGTAACGACGCATGCGGTCACTACGTTGTCTGCTCCCTGTAGGGTCACAAATCAGCACCCTGGTCTATCGTACCGCCCACCGGGGTGGGATGGGACATGACCACTTGCTGACAAAGCCAGAACACGGCATCATCAGCGGATAGACGCCCAGCGTGGCCCTATCAGGATCAGCGGACATGCACCCAGCATAGAGCTATCCCTGGCATCGTCTGCCGTATCAGCAGGGCTCGCTTAGAGGAAAAGGAAAACCTGACATCTTTGAAGGACCTCATTTGCCTTTGGTTTTTCTTCTTTCTCTCATCTGTAATCTCTGCTTCCCTTTGGTCTATAAAAAGGAAGACAGAGCACCCCACTAAGGGGATCGATAAAACACATCACACATAGCTGAGCAACAACCAAGCTCTCGACACCCATTTGATCTTTTCATCAGAGACTTGGGACATGTCCCTCTCTTGCCCGTTTGTAACCCCTACTACGCATTTTTCAGTGCTAATAACATGAGCAGCAGCCACGAACTGGACGTAGGAGCATTATGTCTGAACCAGTATAAACCTTATGTCTTTTAGTACACCATTCGAGTCAGACGCGTAATAACATAAATTTATTCATTGGTATTTACTCGAAACACCGACAATGCTCTAAGCCAATCATCATATCTATCGCCCTATTGAATGAATAGCCATTAATTAAGAATGTTTGTGCCGATTTTGAGCCCTTTAAAATGCAAAAGTTTACGGGAATCGTATATAACTTTCATAGAAAATAAATCGGTAATGGTCTGAACTGGACGTCTGTCCATCTAGACGCTTCGTTGTTGGGCCATGACACCAGCTCAACAACCTACGCTCCTTCATTTCTAAAAAAACGCTCATCCACTTATTCCTATTCACTTATTCCTCTTCCTATCACCCTTATCTGCTCCCCTGCCGCGTTGAGCCCACAGCCGCTGGCCCTTCAAGGCGCACTGCTGGCCTTGCCAAGCATGGCGTGAGTCATGGCGCTCGGCTACCGGCCCTGCCAGGCATGACGTGCACTGCCCTCTCCAAGTCACGCGCCCGCGGCCATGGCCTCTCCGTCGCTCGTGCGGTCGATGCCTCCCTTTCGCAACGTGTAGCCACTGTCGCCGTCCCACCGCCTACAAGCATCGTCGGTCACCAACGAGACTCTATTCTGCCGAGCAGCAAGTAGATGTTGCATTGAAAGCGCATATTACAAAAGTATGTTTCAATTATTTCAAATATTTTCAGAAGTATGTTGCAAGTGTTTCATATAGATGTTGCAAAAATAGATCATGATATTATACATGTTGCAATGGTTGTACACGTATATTGTAAGAATCTATTCCAAAATGTTTCATCTGCTTTTTTAGACGTATGTTGTAAGCATCTGTTCCAAATGTTTCATCTGCTTTTTCAGACGTATGTTCCAAGTGTACTTATTTGGATGTTGCATATGTTTCACACATATATTGTAAGAGTATATTTGAAATTTTTTAGTTGTTTCAGTCTTATGTTGCAATAAGTGTTTTCATGTTGTAAGTTATAAATATTTTATCTGGCTGTTGCATATATTTCATGCACATGTTGCAAGTGTATATTCCAAATGTTGCATTTGCTTCAGACGTATGTTGTATTCAAGTGTTTCATGTGTGCAAGTGTTTTGTGTTTCATAGAGTCATGGGGCATAGCCCGAGCGCCAGGGAAGGGGTGCGGTGAGCCGGGGACTAGCGGATGGGGCGTGCTCATCCTCATCTTGGCTCCTAGGTCCCGCCTCATTCTCCACCGTGTAGGTAAATGATTGGTTAATCAAAGAGAAACCCCCACCCACCCACACACACCCTAAGAGAGTTCTTGTTTCGATAATCTCCTAATGCAACCTACCGCCCTACTCTAGGAGTTCTTCTTTCGATGAAACCCTAATACAATTTACTAGCCTTTGTAGGTAAGCCCTTCCTCAAATATGGAAATAACTTAATTTTATTTTAGTTATTCCCCCAAAAAATTCCTTGTCATCGGGCACATCTGGAGTGTTCGTGCCCTCTCCTTGTTGCGTCTATACTTGTGGCCCATAAGGCTGTCTCCAACAGTGCAAGCCAAACGCAAAATAGGTGGTTCACGGTACTTTGCATACCTAAAAACATGCTCTAATAGAAGACCCAGACAAAGGACCCATTTTGCATCTGAGGCCAGCCAGAACGCAAAAAAGGGTCGTCAAGGAGAGATGACGCAAAAATCTTGCGCCCGTAGTGGTGGGCCCACGGACGAGACGACGGCGAGGACCGCGACGGGGCGCTACCGGCTTGGCGAGGCGAGCCCACGACAGGGAGCGGTCGACCTCGTGCCCCCGTCCAACAGCCCCGACTCCCCCTCTGTCGCTACCGATGAATCTCCGCAAAACACATTGAGAGAGAGCTGCGAGAGATGGAGGAGCTGAAAAAAGTAGATCTCACTGGCTCCTTCTCCCTTCTCACATGGGATGGACGCCGCTGCCCCTGGATCCACGCGTTGTGGCTCCTCCTTCCTCCTCATGCACGTAGCCAGCGACGGAGAAGAAGCCCGACGGCCAGGAATGACGGAGCGAGGCGGGGCTGCGATGAGAGGCGAGACAGCGCGGGAGGCAGGGCGGGAGGTCCGGAGCGGATGAGGAGGATGCGTGCCGTCAGCGGCGCGGCGGGAGGTGTGGAGCGGTGGTGCTAGTCCAAGCAGGAGCGGTGGGGCAGCGTAGAAGAAAGAAGAGTTGGTGGTGCGTCACGGGATCCTCGGTCTGCCTAGAGCGATGGGATAATTTTGGGTTCGTTGTTGGAGAAAGAAAATTTTGGGTGGGTGACCTAGTGACTTTTGTGACCCAATCCTTAGAATGGGTCTTGTGTTTGGGTTTGGGCTGTTGGAGATAGTCTAAAGGAGTCCAAAATGACCATGGCCAATGCTCTAATGTCAAGCAGTATTTCAGTGCCCGGTCATCTTCTCAAAATAATTTTCTTCAATATCTGAACCCTCTCGCCTGAGTTGTACCATTTAGGACTACTAAGCTAAACCATTAGCTTAATTGTGTGTGCCTAACCAATTAACCATGGATGAATAAGACCAGTAGCCCGAAACTCATAAAATTAGATGCCTAATTATTGACATCTTATTTTTTTATTTTGTAAGAGCATCTCCAAGAGTATCCCGTATCCTTTCTCCATACATGTTTTTTTTAATTTGAGAAAAACTTATCTCCAACGATACCCCATCTTTTGGCACCTGCAAAATCACCGTCTATTGGACGCAAAAATACGCGCGGCCTACGAGCGCGCATCCGGAGTTTCCCCGTGCCTTCTCCTTCATCACGGTAGCTCTAGAGGCTGTCCCCGGCATCTGACAACGGGTGGTCCGGCGAGTCGTCCGACGAGTTGCGGCCGAACCGCGGGGGGCTCATCATAATCCCCGTGGCCATGTTGCACAGGTACTGCGGCGTCTCGAACAGCGCCTCCTCGTCCAGGAAGTAGGGGTTCCCGGCACCGCGTTCCTGCTGCGCCGCGGCGCTGCTCATCCTGCCGGTGTGCTGCTGCTCATCTCGTCAATACAAGCCGCCACCAGCAGCATATGCGCGTGCTCCTCGGCTCATGTGGAGCGGCTGGCGCGGTAGCGACGGCCGTCCCGGTTCGCGTGCGGTGCGCCGCTGTCATGGGTCGTGGCCGCGATGCATGTGCGCGTACGGCGTACCCGGCCGGGAGAAGGCTGATTCGTCTTCGGTGGCCTGCTGGCCTCCTTGTATATACCACGGCGCTGCTCATCCCGCTGGTTTGCTGCTGCTGCTGCGCTGCCCTAGCCGCCGCGGGAGCAATGCCGCATCCAGGAGCGCTGCCACGGGCCGGCGCCTGTTGATCAGGCTGCTGCAGCAGCGACGCGACGTGGATGTCGTCCGCGAAGGTGGACGCCGGCACAGGGCGCGACATGGCCAGGTGCGGGAAGTTAAGCCCCTGCACAGGATCAGTGTGTGGTCCACAAATATGATATTTTAGAAGTCAATTATAGGTAATATTGGAGATGGTCCCTCTTTTTTCTTCTCATAATTATTTGGAAGTTAACAAACACTATATTTTGAGGAACAAAATATGCCAAACTCTTGAAGATGCTTTAACAATACATGGGCTCATATCTAAATAACGCACAAATATACACATATACACATTCTAAGCTAATCATGGTGCCTTGTCAGTGGCGGAGCTCGCCTCCAAACCAAAGGAGGGCCCATTTTACAGGTGAGCGACGAACAAGTTGTGCTGGAGCTTGGCTCCGTTCGGCTGGCAAAATTTTGGCTGAAACTAGCTGAAAAATACTGTTTTGGCTGAATTGTTGTGAGAGAAAAACACTGTTCCGGTTGAAAAAAGAAGCCGAACAAGTCGAATATGGGGTAAGCCGAACGGGGCCAGAGATATGAGAGATGACTTAAAAGAGTAGTAGAAGACTAGCAACTATGAGCACCTTGGGAGACACAACCATGCATGGCTAGGAAGAAATCAAGGAGTGCAGACTTTCGGTCTGTTTGCTGGTTGGTTTCTGAGCTGATAAGTTCGATTGGTGCTGATTTGTTGTGAGAGAAAAATACTGATGATTGACTGATAATCCATAGCTAAAGCCAATATGCGAACAGGCTATTTTACTACTGGTCATGAACATAATTTCTACTAATTGCATGTAGCAAGGGGGCCATCGCCCAGGATGACCTTCATATAGCTCCGCCATGGCCTTGTGCCATACTGGGACAGCCGTTAACGAAGATCTTTCATATGAACCAATTTATTTTCACAGAAAAAAAACATCGGAAACAGATCAAATAGCGCCGCCAAAAAAAGGAATAACCATAAAACAACATTAGGGCCTTGTTTAGATTGAGATTAGGAATCAGTATTTGATACTGTAGCATTTTCGTTTGTATTTGACAATTATTATTCAATCATAGCCTAACTAGGCTCAAAAGATTCGTCTCGTAATTTATAATTAAACTGTATAATTAGTTTTTTTTATCTATATTTAATACTTCATACATATATCCAAAGATTTAATATGATGGAAAGAGAGTAAAAAAACTTACAATCTAAACAAGGCCGCCACACCCACGGCATGCGTATCATCGAACCATCGTGTCACAATCTCAGGTGCAATCTTGTACTACGTAAGAAAAAACCAGCAGCCGAAAGCGACCGTCTTTTCGTTCTCCCATCCCACAGGCCACACAGCCCACAGCCGTACGGCAGCTCAGCACGGCGGACGGCCCAATGCAAAAGCGCGCCGCGGGCCCCACTTCACCTAGTCACGAGAGCGAGACCATCCAACGACGGGGCCTGGTGCGCGGACACAATGAAGCGGCTGCCGGCCGGCCGTTGCGCTGCCGTCACTGCAGTTGGCTCGATATCGCAGCAGGGTGGCTGTATTGAAAAAGTATTATTGATTAATTTATATAAAAAAATATTATTTTGGCTCGAAATTTATAATTGTTTAGAACGAGGCATGGCCAAACAGCCAGACGAACAGGCTGCCGTCGGGCCCGTCACACGCACGCGGAGCGCACGCGGATTCTCCTCGACGCCAAAAAGTCACGGTTTTCCCTTTCAAAAAGGAAAAAAGTCGCGGTTCCCAAACCCAACGGGCAACGGCCGACGACATCGCCATCAGATTAAGGAGGAAAAACATGGCCACGTCGCAAGCCAGTTTATTTATTTATATATATATATATATATATATACACACACGTCTACATCTATGTTATATAAAAAATATAAATATCACTTTTCAAGAAATTAATTAATCTTAGACTTCTGGATTTATAAAAAATAGTGTCAGACATTTATACATCTATAAATATAAATTTATTGTGAAAGCATATTTCATGATTAGTTTGACGATATTTATATTAATTATAAATATTATTAGTACTTATATATAATTATTATTCTCTTTGTCGCTTAAAGAATAGATTTCTAGGCTGAAAATTTGTCTATAAATAAATCAACTTCTACGCTCTCACTATCCACCACATCTATTTAAAAAAACAGCCCTCGGACATTATGGTTAAGAAGAAGCATTTCTCACGTAGATCAAGAAAACCCCTGAACCTCTGGGCCACCCATACACAGCGGCACCGTAGCTCCTCGTGAGATTGTGTCAGCCTTAGACCTATGCTTTGACGTGGGACAGACGAGGAGATTTTTTTCAACGCGCAGCTAAACTGCGTCTCCTCCGGCCAATAAATTCTCCTCCGAAAGGGTTCGAACTCTGACGGGTAGGGTGCAAAACTCATAGCTAGACCAACTGGTCTAGCCTCCGCTTGCACCACGTCTATTTATTTCCTCGGAGTTTCCAACGGTCAACGTACTCATTTATTTTTACCGGACATCATGCTTCAATGGTTGATGTAGTTGATACAACATTTAATATATTGGCTCTGTTCGCTTGAACTTATTCATAACTACTTTTTAGCTATGGAACAATATTTTTCTTTCACAATATTTTAGCATAAACATCAGCATAAGTCAAATTTCAGCATCAACGAACATAGTGATTATTGAAAATACCAAAACTTATTGCTCTAACTTCTCGATAAGTGGTGAATGCAATTAAATAAAGTTAAGAAGCTTTATGAGAGGTGCTAAGGTTTTTTCTTTTATTTGCTAATCTGTTCTAAACTTTCTAGAAATCTATTCTCCAGTGGAGAGAGAGAATAGTTAACTTTGTGACTTCTCACGTAACGAGATTTACTTTTTTTTATCAACATTTACATTTAGTTTTAGACTGACGAGGGAGTATATAAACACACATCGGCCCATCTCCGTACAGGCTCCTCTCTCCCGTCCGGGCCTGAAACCCCCCATTCCCTCCGCTCTCGCGGCCGACGGCGAGCTTGCTCCCGTCTCCCGGTACCGTGTGAGGGATGGAGAGGCTGGAGAGCTACCTGAAGGAGCACTTCGAAGTGCCGGCGAAGAACCCCTCCGAGGAGACGCAGCGGCGATGGCGCTCCGCCGTGGGCCTCGTCAAGAACCGCCGCCGCCGCTTCCGCATGGTGCCCGACCTCGACCGCCGCAGCCAGGACGAGGCCCAGCGACAATCCATCCAGGTACTCTCCTACTGCCCGCCCCACAGCAGCCACTAGTCAACCAGCCTTCATCTGTGCTCTGCTCTGCTTTCTAGCTTCCCCTTCCGTAGCCATGGCCGTGCTCTGTCTCTCAACTCTCATCTCGCATCTCTGAATCTCTGATCCCTCACCCGGCACCGGCACGTGACGCTTTCTCCATATGCATTTTTTCCCCTACTACTAGAGCAACGAACTTGTAGTTTTTTTTTACCGCCTTTTCCGAGTCAATCTGTCCACCTAACCCATTCTGTAATCTGTATGCCGCCTAACCGCATCTGGTTCATCTCTATCTCTTGTGCTAAAAAAACAAGTGCACTATTACGGCATGTAGACTGTAGAGGTTCATTATTTACGGCATCGCAGACTGTAGAGTAAGCAGTAAAGTCGAATGATTGATTACCAAGCTGGTCTTTGTCATGCCACCAGGATTCGTGACACGAGAGAAATTGATAACTCCTCTCATTCAAATGTCTGCGCGGGAACGAATACTCATACTGTATTAGCTGGTCTACATGCAAGTTGTCATTTGTCAATCGAGGAAGAATAAAAGCCACAGCTTTTATGCTGCTGTTTCGAACAGTTCATACCATACCGAATATGCCCCCCCGTCGTTTTGTTCACTTTTGTGTTTCATTTCACGGTCCATTGGTCCAATTATCTGCCCAAGACTGGGTATGACGGCGACCCTCCATGGAGGAAGCTTCCAGGAAGCAGCCTCTTTCCAACGGCAGGGGGCGTCAAAGCAGGGCAGGTGCACAAGCATCACCTTGGGGCCCCAATGCAGCCACATTGGTCCCGTCGTCGGGGCCCCTCACCTGTCATAACCTTGCGCTCTTTTCTTGTGAATATCTACTACTACTGGTATAAACAGATGTCTACCACTACTGGTATAAACAGATGTCTTAGTTTGACTTATCCAGATGTGCATAGTTTAACCTTTTCTGTTTGTCTGACTCGGAGAATCCAACGTTTTGTCTTTATTTAATCAGTGGATTAGTAGTAGGGTATGTGCTCTAGTTTTGGCGCATCCCCGGTGGGTGCACGTCCATTTCCATCAAGGGGGAAAAAGGAAATGCTGTAGACTGTTACTAATAAACTACAAAGCATCTCATATTCATGCAGCACCTTGTAGTATTGTATCTCATATTACAAGTACGGAAAGAAACAATATGTTATATCCATGTAGTCACAGCTTTTCATTCTTTGTTTTTGCAGGAAAAAATTCGGCTTGCCCTGGTTGTGCAGAAGGCTGCCATCACCTTCATTGATGGTATTACATAACTGCTTCTGCTTGTCTTACAGATTAGTATTTTGCTGCTTTACTAACTCCCATCTAACTTGTCAACCATCTGGTGGTGTTAAAGGTGCCAAGCATAAAGACTATCGGATAACAGAGGATATCATAAAAGCTGGATTTTCCATAAATCCAGATGAACTGGCATCGATCACAAGCAAGCATGATGTGAAAGCTTTGAAGATGCATGGTGGGGCGGATGGGATATCCAAAAAAATCCGATCGTCATTCGACCATGGCATATCTGCCAGTGACCTAGACACAAGGCAAAACATCTATGGCATCAATCGCTACGTGGAGAAACCTTCAAGAAGTTTCTGGATGTTTGTTTGGGATGCGTTGCAGGACATGACTCTTATCATTCTTATGGTGTGTGCTTTGATATCTGCTATTGTGGGTCTGGCATCTGAAGGTTGGCCCAAGGGCATGTATGATGGCTTGGGAATAATCCTCAGCATTTTGTTGGTTGTGATGGTTACTGCTATCAGTGACTACAGGCAGTCACTTCAGTTCAAGGAGCTTGACAATGAGAAGAAGAAGATATTTATCCATGTGACCAGAGATGGCTCTCGGCAGAAGATCTCAATATATGACTTGGCAGGTTGGTGATATCGTGCATCTATCAATTGGAGACCAAGTACCTGCTGATGGACTGTACATTCATGGATACTCCCTTTTGATTGATGAGTCCAGCTTGTCAGGTGAGAGTGATCCAGTTTATATTTCTCAAGATAAGCCGTTCATCTTGGCAGGAACTAAAGTTCAGGATGGATCAGCTAAGATGATAGTAACCGCTGTCGGTATGCGCACTGAATGGGGAAGATTGATGAGCACGTTGAGTGAAGGAGGAGAGGACGAGACACCGCTGCAGGTTAAGCTAAACGGAGTCGCAACCATCATTGGCAAGATAGGCCTGATGTTTGCCACATTAACATTTGTGGTCCTCATGGTTAGATTCCTTATTGAAAAAGGTTTAACAGTTGGTTTGTCCAAATGGTATTCTACTGATGCACTGACTATAGTAAACTACTTTGCAACGGCAGTCACTATTATTGTCGTTGCTGTTCCTGAAGGGTCTGCCTCTAGCTGTTACTTTGAGTCTTGCATTTGCAATGAAAAAGCTAATGAATTGATAAAGCACTTGTAAGGCATCTTTCAGCATGCGAAACAATGGGATCTGCTGGTACCATCTGCACAGATAAAACAGGGAACTTTGACTACTAACCATATGGTGGTTGACAAGATATGGATATCTGAGGTCTCAAAGTCAGTTACCAGTAACAATAGTTTGGAAGATCTGACTTCTGCCATTTCTCCAGCTACATTGAGCCTACTTTTGCAGGGCATTTTTGAGAACACCAGTGCAGAGGTAGTCAATGAGAAGGATGGTAAGCAAACTGTTTTAGGAACTCCAACAGAAAGGGCAATATTTGAATTTGGCTTGAAATGGGAAGGTCTTGATGCTGAGGATAGGACCTGCACCAAGGTTAAGGTTGAGCCTTTCAATTCCGGTTAAGAAGAAGATGGCAGTGTTGGTCTCATTAAACAATGGCATGTACCGTTGGTTCACCAAAGGTGCATCAGAGATTATTGTGCAGATGTGTGACATGATGATAGATGGCGATGGAAACAGTGTTCCCTTGTCAGAAGCTCAGAGAAAGAACATCTTGGATACTATCAACTCCTTTGCTTCGGATGCTTTAAGGACACTGTGCTTGGCGTATAAGGAAGTGGATGATTTCGATGATGATGCAGATAGCCCAACAAGTGGTTTTACTCTAATATCCATTTTTGGCATCAAGGATCCTTTGCGCCCAGGAGTCAAGGATGCTGTGAAGGCCTGTATGTCTGCTGGCATCATTGTGAGAATGGTGACTGGTGATAATATCAATACAGCTAAAGCTATAGCCAAAGAGTGTGGAATACTATCTGATGGTGACGTATCAATAGATGGATCAGAATTCCGCAGTAAGAGCCCAGAAGAGATGAGGGAGATAATACCTAAGATTCGGGTTCATTTCACTTTCCTCAACCTATGGTTACGCTAATATCTATTAAGATTTCATTTTTCTCAATTTTAATTGTCTTTCAACATTGGCAGGTCATGGCTCGTTCTTTACCATTGGACAAGCATACCCTTGTGACAAACTTGCGAGGTATGTTTCGTGAGGTGGTTTCTGTGACAGGTGATGGCACGAATGATGCTCCAGCATTACATGAAGCAGATATTGGCCTTGCTATGGGCATAGCAGGAACAGAGGTACTAGGTTATATTGCATTGGTTCATGGATGACAAGAATACATAGATTGTGATTCAATGGTTGGAAAGTTGATCAAAATAACCTATCTAGTTATTTTTATATCTTAATCTTAGGTTCCATGATTCAAATAGTTTGCCTTCATGGTCTCACAAAAAACAATATCAAAAGATACTTGATCTCTGCTATTCTTACTGTTTGAATCTCATGCTGACTGGATATTGGGCTGGTGGCATTAGGAGTTTAGAACTTCTCACTTACAAGGGCTTCTCCTTCAGCAACTCATCATGTCCCTTGAAAGATAATGGTATAAACTTACATATTTTCAGGTTGCCAAGGAGAGTGCTGATGTGATAGTGCTTGATGACAATTTTACAACTATAATAAATGTTGCAAGGTGGGGTCGTGCGGTTTACATAAACATCCAAAAGTTTGTGCAGTTTCAGTTGACTGTCAATATTGTTGCTTTGATCATCAACTTTGTTTCAGCATGTATTACAGGTATGGGCATCATCTATAGTATTCTTTCTCCAATACCAGTATGCCACAGTCGTTCAATTAGTGAATTCTTGATATCCCCTATTGAAATAATAAGTATTTTGACTCTCGTATCACAGGCAGTGCTCCTCTCACAGCGGTGCAACTGTTGTGGGTCAATATGATTATGGATACATTAGGAGCTTTAGCTCTAGCAACAGAGCCTCCAAATGATGACATGATGAAGAGGCCAGCCTGTTGGGCGAGGGGAAAGTTTCATTACCAAAGTCATGTGGAGAAATATCATTGGGCAAAGTTTATATCAGTTGGTTGTACTTGGAGTTCTCATGTTTGCTGGGGAACAGTTTCTGAATATCAAGGGTGCAGATTCCAAATCTGTTATCAATACACTCATATTCAACTCCTTTGTGTTCTGCCAGGTGAGCTCATTATAACTGTTATCAATTACTTTCGTTGCTAGTGCAGCAGTGCCTACATCTACTTCAAACATTTTATTTGATTTACCCTAGCTTACATTTATAACCTTGTTTTTCATTAAGCAGACAGGAATTTGAAAATGTCCACTTCAGGCATTTGTTTACCCTACATTTGAATTGTTTCCATATGGTAATGTCTGATCAGTGATAACATATGATCTGATGAGCTTGAATTTATGTTGTCTCAGGTATTCAACGAAATAAACAGCAGGGAAATGGAGAAGATTAATGTTTTCCGTGGTATGGTCACCAACTGGATCTTTATTGCAATCATAGCTGTGACAGTCGTATTTCAAGTGGTGATCATAGAATTTCTCGGCACTTTTGCAAGTACCGTCCCACTTAACTGGCAGCTTTGGCTGCTAAGCGTTGGCCTTGGATCGATCAGCTTGATTGTTGGTGCCATCTTGAAGTGCATACCAGTTACCAAATCAAATGAAGTTCCTGCAGGTCCAAATGGCTATGCGCCGCTTCCCAGCGGTCCTGATGACATATAGCTGAAGAAGAGTGATGGAAAAGGAATTGCATTTGGTAGCATCAGCGGGTCCGTGAGAACCCCAAACGGGCCACTGCCACCTTCGATTTTGTGTCATGTTTGGAACAAGTAATAAACCACTGTCTAGGCTCAGTTTTAGCAGACTGTTATATCTTTTGTCCTGCAATTACACGTTTTTTTTTTCCTGTTTGCTGTTGCTGCTGTGTAAAAAAGATGGTGATGAACACAATGCAAGCACTGTTTTCTTGGGTCATGGCCCTCATGGAAACGAAGTTTTCTTGACTAATCCAAGTACACTTACTTTGTAGGAAGAAAAAGCACATTAACTTGACTAGCAAAATTCGAATTTACGTAGCTGAACGCCTCTTTATTAAACTTTAAAGTGGAAATACATAGTAACAGAAACATTGCAACGTTGTCTAATAAAAACCCAGAAACATTGCATCAGCAGTAGGATCATGAATTCATGATCGAAGTGACATTAAGCTGCTAGTCACCGAACTCTACAAAACCCTAAACCACTGGATATCAATTCCCCAACAATTTATCAACTTGCGTCAGTATCGCCTTTCGGATCGTCGTCGTCGTTCTCTTGCACACCGTCACTGGGCTCTAGTTTCGGATCGTTGTTCTCTTGCACACCATCACACATGGGCTGTAGAACTGAGAAGGCGTTACTATTACTGTCCATGATCGATCCATCGTCCAGCTGCAGCAAATGTTCCACGGTAAACACAAAGTCAGAGTCTTCTAGCTTCAAATCTTGCGCTGTAAACTCCACGTCTTCTGTAACCATCTCCAATCGCCTGTGGCTCGTCGTCGACCCTGATGTACACGCCGCCATGGACGCCGGCGCAGTGGTATTGGTAACCCCCGTCGCCTGCTTGTTCCATCATGGGTTGGTGTTGCCAAGTGGGCCAACGCTTCTGCTGTTAGCTCGGTCACCGGCGCCGCAGCACCAGCAGCATGGAACGACGTGGTGGCATAGGAGCACCCGACGTCTGGAGGCGCCGGCGCAGCAGCGGTGGCATAGGAGGAGGAGAACCCGACATCGGGCGCCGCCGTCCAGTAATCCGCGTCGAAGTGGTGCTCCACCTGGCGCGCCGCCGCGAGCTGCCGCTGCCTCTTGTTGCACGGGGCCGGCACGTCGTTGGCCTCGAGCTGCTGCTGGCGGTCGTCGCCGTCCGCCGCCGCCACCGCCGCCTTGGGCCTGAGGTGCAGCCTGCAGAGCACCCTGACGCCGTCCTCGCCGGTGGCGTCGTTCCGGACGGTGCCGAACTCCTCCATGAGCCACGCGGTCTTGCCGCCGCCGGCGGGGCGGAACTCGAAGGACTGGCGGTACCCGGCGCCGCGGACGGGGATCCGCTTGCCGGACCCGTGCCACGTGCCGAGTGCCCCGACGGCGCGGTTCATCCGCTTGCTGCTGGCGTTGCCGTCCTTCCAGCGCGCGACGGAGAGGAAGTACCAGTTGCCGTCGTCGTGGGCGATGTGCTGGAAGCGCGACGCCAGCGTGCCCGGGTCCTCGCCGTAGACGTCCGCGGCCGCCATGATGCCGTAGAACTCGCCGGGCGACTGGTGGCCGGGCTCGGTGGCCACCCAGGGCTCGAGGTAGCACTGGATCAGCTCCCGCGGGGTCGGCTTGAAGCGGTACCCTGGCGGCGCGTTAACGTTCGGCCACCGTGGCGCCGCATGCTCCATTTGTTCCGCCGCCATCGTCGTCGTTGTTGTTCTTGGACTCTTGGTTGAATGCGTGTGTCGTCTGCAGAGATCAAGCGCGCGTGCGTGGGCGTGGCCGGCCGCGCGGGCGGGGCAATATTGCCCTGCGCGTCCTAGACCGATTCGAAAGCAGGAAGTAGAGACCGATTCGAAAGCGGGTGCGGGAAGTAGAGACCGACACCGACTCGAGTGTGTGTGTTTTATTATTATTTTTTATTTTTTATTTTTGGAGGTGGGGGGCTGGGCTGTGAGCAATGGATGGTGAAAAGGGCCGAGGCCTATACCCGTTTGCGCAATCGTGGGCCAGCTACACAACACAGCCGAAGGAAAAAGAAAGGGTTATTTGCCATGCCATTATAATTCTCGATGTTTGGAGAAACGTCATTATTGTTCGTCTATTTTGAAGCATACTATTATAATTCTTCGTTTCCTATAAAAATATCACTAAATACGTATGGACACAGCCTGAGCCCAGCTGCAGGCGTATACGAAGACGTATACTTCATCTCCCTATCACTGCCACGCGGGCCCCACATGTCATCCTTTACTTCCTCCTCTCCTCATCTCTCTCCCCATCCCGACGCGGCCACGGCCACGGCCACGGCAAGCAGCAGTAGCAGCACGCCGAGCAGCTGCAGCACATGACCATCTCGGCCGGCGGTAGCAGCGCCAGGTTGAGGTCCAGCCCTAGACCCACGGGCGGAGCCGCGTCGAACACCACAGACGACGACGACAAACCAGAGCAGCTTCGCTCCTCCTCGCTCTTCGGCGGCAGCAACTGCAGCAGCGCCGGCATCATGGCCGCCGTCGGGTCCATGAACAGCTGGTACGTGTTTGCGGCCGCCGCCAAAGCCGGCAGCGCAAGGCTGAGGTCCAACGACGGGGCCGGCTGCGCTGCAACCGCCACCGTCACCGCCGCCAGCGACTCCTGCGGCGGCAGCAAGGGGCACGAGGACGACAATGACGACGATGACTCGTACACCACGGCGCTTCTGCTCGCGCTCGCCGCTGGAGCCTCCGCCAGTGCCATTGGCTCCGGGGCGGCGGGGGTAGTTGGTGGTGTCGCCGGGCCCGCGGAGCCTACGCGCGGTGGCGTTGTACGCCCGCGCCGTCTGCTCGGGCGTGTCGAAGGTGCCCAACCACACGCGCGCCTTCCGCACGGGTCCTGGATCTCCGCCGCGTACCGGCCCCACTGCCGCTTCCGCACGCCGCGCAGCCTCAGCTGCTCCACCGATGCCGCTGCCGCCGCGCAGACATCGCCGCTGCTGCTTTCGGACGGCGACGTCGATCTCTTGGGCGCCATGGATGGAGCAGTAACCCAACCGGCGTCGCCTCGCGCACTCGCAGGCTTCTTCTCGCCTTGCCTTCTCTCCTGCTTGTCTGGCGACTGCCGTGGAGCTACCGAGGAGGGATGGGAATGCCGCTGGCGAGGCATGCGGGGTCACGACAGCGGCTCGTCGGTCAGGCCCGCAAGCCCGCAGCCGCCGTCGCCGACAGCGCCCACCGTGGCCGCGTTGGGATGGCCTACTCCCATGGCGTGGCCGCCAGCCGCCACGACTGTTGCCTGCTCTGCTTTCGTGAGGCCGTCCCGACATGGAAACAGAGTAGGCCACGGAAACAGAGATGGCGCCAGCCGCCGGAGAGAGATGAGGAGAGGAAGAAGAAGATGACATGTGGGTCTCGCGTGTCAGTGACAGGGAGATGAAGTATAGGTCTTCGTATACGCCTACAGCTGGACCAGGCTGTGTCCATACGTATTCGGTGGTATTTTTTGTGAGAAACGAAGAGTTGTAATGGTATGCTTCAAAATAGATGAATAGTAATAGCGTTTCTCCGAGCATCGAAAATTACAGTGACATGAATCAAATAACCCAAAAAAGAAATACAGTAAACCTGAAGCAAACCAAATTCTTCACCTGTTCCTGTGTCTGTGTCAGCTCGGGTTTTTGCTTCCGTCGTCGTGTTCGATTCGTGCGGCGGCGGCGTCGCCGCGGCGGTGAGGGGAGCGGGCGAGGCGAGGGATCAGCCTCGATGGGGAAGCAGAAGGGCCGCGCGTCCAGCAGCGGCATGGCGGCGTCGCTGGTGCCGCACGCCCAGGGCGCCGTCCCCACCGTCGGTTTCGGCGGCTACCATGGCGCCGTCCGTGTTGAGCCCGCTGCACCCTCCGACCCAGACGGCCCGATTCGCCTTACCCCTGTATGTCCTCTCTCTCTCTCTCTCTCTCTCTCTCTCTCTCTCTCTCTCTCTCTCTCTCTCTCTCTCCTTAGTTCACCACTAGTGGAATAGTTTTTCATATTAGCTTTGTGGGAGGAATACTTCGGCCCCAAATTCGGTGCTTCCTATCTGCGCAGCCAGCATCTAGTATTTATTAGTCCTCTGTGGTAGCAATTAGACGTATTATCTTTCAGTTTTAGCGTCGGTAGGGAGTTGGACCTAAATTTGTATTTGTAGGTGTAATAACAGTATAACACAATATCTTTCATTCTATTTGGTATCTTAAACAACATGCACACGCTATACCTATCTGTTTGAGTTCAGCAGCATCTATCTTCACATGGTACCACTAACAGCCTTTGAGTTCACTAGCTCTGGTTTTAGTTTGCCTCAGTTTGTGGCTTCAGGCTCATTGGCATTCTCATACCTTATTTCTATGATTATATGAAGGATGTGGATGGTGAAGTGCTTCAGAACCTAAAGAGGCTAGGAAGAAAAGATCCAACAACAAAGGTCAGATTGCTAGTCATATTCCTTCCGCAGGCCTTTAGTTTTTCCCTCAATATATTGTATGTCATATTCCTTTCATAGGCTTTTTTCTCCTCAATATATTGTATAGTAGCACTTGTGCTATTGTGCTGAGAATATTTAGTTAAGATCCTTTCACCATACCATTGTTTTCTGTCAATTGCTCAATTTTTATATAGCAAGAATTTAGCCCTTCTTACACAAATTCATGCAATAAAAGAGAGTAGCTGTGCTGTTAAGTCTGAGTTTCCATCATTATCTTTCAGAGGAGATGCTACAATTTCCAAAAAAAACTTCTGTTTTCTCCTACCATTTTCTTCCTAGAATGTTACACCCTTTCTGCATTGAAAAAAAATATGAAAAAGCATCTATAACATTGCTGCTGTACTGTACCACGTGTTTTTTTAAAGAAGCCGCTTTACTATGCATTACCTTTCTCTTTCCTATTCTTGAATGCAGCTCAAGGCCTTATCTGCTCTCTCTACACTCTTTGGACAAAAACCTGGTGAGGAAGTTGTGCAGATTGTTCCACAATGGGTATTTCTTTTCTCGATTCCTCTGTTGCATTTTCATCCTGTCTTATATTGTCATGGCCCTTATCAGAGTAAAACTGGCAACTTTCTTATGCCATACTTTGTACAATTTTCATGTCTTTATGAGAATATGTCTAGTATCAAAGTAATATTCATTTTCTGGCATACACATATTTATATGGTATATATGGAAGGTTTTGTATCATAACCTAATACTCATGTGGAGCTCTACTTTCCTACAATCAAATGTCATAAGGACTTGTAGTCTCTTTGTTCGTGTGAGTATATTGTTTCCTTGTAATCCACGAATGCCTTAGGTTTGTTGCTGACTTGTTAAATGAGATCCTATCATTGCAAGACTAGCGTTTAGACTTTCTGGTGTATCTCATGTTAGTTCTATATTTGCTTATGTTCCTAGTAAGGTTGAATACTTGTTAATGTGAAGAAAGGGAAAGGATAACATGGTTTGATACTATATTATCTTCTTTCTGTTTAGGCATTTGAGTACAAGAGGCTGCTACTTGACTATAACAGAGAAGTTCGCCGTGCTACTCATGAGGCCATGTCTAGCCTCATCACAGCAGTCAAGTATGCCCATCTCCTTCCATTAAACTGAGGTCCAACTGGTCTATGCTGTTTATTTCTGGTTCCTTGTTGGTTTTGGTCCAGTTAGAAAAGATCTTAGACCCCAACAGGACTCAGTAGATTTCCATTTATTTATACATTAAGTATTTTTGGCAACCTTTAAATGGATGCCACTAAATCCATTGTTTCAGGAAAGGTATAGCACCACACCTGAAGTCCTTGATGGGTCCTTGGTGGTTTTCTCAGTTTGATCCTGCTCCTGAGGTTGCTCAGGCTGCTCGACGTTCATTCGAGGTGAGTTCTATTAATATTCCTTCTCTGATTAATGTTAATGGGTGCAAGTCACTTAAGCTGGACAGCTATCTAGATTTGCTGCAGCCATTTTTACCTGGAATACTAGATTAAAAGTACTAAACTCACTGAGGGCTTGTTTGGATAGATAGGGAGAATCCATCTCCATCCAAGTAAGCCCTTGTTTTGGAAAGGGGTTCTCAAAATAAAGAAAAAAAAACTAGACAATTAACTGCAATGAATGGACCATTGATATAGAAGCATTAAATGTTCAGATCTGGTTAGTGCACACACTCTAGCTACTGTGATTTTTCCTGTATACCCCTCTCATATGGCATTAGTTGGAAACGAAATAAAAAACACATTTTGATTCCTTGTTAGTTGGGTAGATACATCGCATGTTTTTGAGATAAATATCCTTGCATTTAGGGCCCTTTTGGAATGCAGGAATTGTATAGGAATTTCAATGGAATCAGTTCATTTTCACAGGAAAAGTGCAGGAAACGGGGAAAAAATCCTGTGTTCCAAAGGTCAGGTCATTGTATTCAGTAATTAAGCAAGAATGATGGACTGATCTTTACCTGTCTAAAACTCTCTTATCGTGAACCTCACTGCAATCGGCCAAACAGAATTGCTGGAACAGTATTGCACAGAACTGAGCTACCCATGTACAGCACGTTGCCCTAGCTTATGCAAATGAACATAACCAACCTTCATCGAAAAGAAAAACATGATTTAATGAGTTCACTTAAAACAAAAGTCCTAATAGATGTTTCTGTAAACTCATTCATTTTGAAGGGTCAGGTTGTATCTCAATTATATAAGAAATTTAAGAACAGGGCCCATGGGAGCTATTTATCCTCGTCAGCTAGCTTACATTTATTCCATTGAACCTTGTCCAAACTGGCTGTGGTTCTTTGTAGTTCTTTTTTCTTGTTTGAAACTGTTGAAAAGGAATATTTCTAACCAGAGTCTTCCTCTATTCTTTGTTATGAGTTATATTGGTTTGTTCACACATTTCACTTCTTTCTGTAGGCAGCATTCCCACAGTCAGAGAGAAGACTGGATGCATTAATGTTATGTGTGAAGGAAACATTTCTTTACCTAAATGAGAACTTGAAGCTAACGCCACAAACTTTGTCTGACAAGGCTACACCAATGGATGAACTGGAAGATATGCATCAGAGGGTATGCTTTCTGGTCTTCCATTGTACTAAATGTGGTGTAATGATCAGCCGACTTCCCTTTGCAAAATGTTCTCTTTCCATGTGCAATCTGTTTCAAGATATTTTCAGCTAATACAAAAGGATTTATGCAATCTTGTAAAAAGCGTGATTGATTTCTACCCTTTCTTTCCTTAGTGATTACTCAACTGATGCTATATTTCAGCAATAATAATCAGTGGCTCAGTGTCCCGTTCTCCCTTTAGAAAGAAAGGGTGGAAGTCTGTACCTTCAAATACTTGTTCTATTTTCTGAGGAGTGTTCGTGTTATTTCGTTGCTCTAGGGGTTGTAGACATGGTCATTGATTCCTTGCATCCCGCACTTTTCTATTTGCAAGTTCATACCATGCTTCTAATACTTGCTGCCCATTTTCCTCTTCTCCTCTGCAGGTAATGTCATCATCACTGTTAGCTATGGCAACTCTTATAGAAATTTTACTAGGAGTGAAATTGCAAAGTTGTGATGTTGACAGTACCAATACTGAAAACAAGAATCTGTCAAAAGTTAGGTCAACTATACTTTCTTCTGCTGAAGCTGCATTTTGTATCAATAAATGTTTTCTTGACGTCCTCAAGTCAAAAAGTTCTGTTATAAAGTCAGCTACATACTCACTGCTTACAAGTTATATCAAACACGTTCCTCATGTTTTTGACGAAGAAACCATGAAGAAACTTTCTCCAACTCTACTTGGTGCATTCCATGAGAAGGATGCATCATGTCACTCTTCTATGTGGGATACAATTCTTGTTTTCTCTAGAAAGTTTCCAGAGGCTTGGTCATATTGCAATATTCACAAAGTTGTCCTCAGTCGGTTTTGGCATTTCCTACAAAACGGATGTTATGGGTCCAAACAAGTTTCATATCCTCTTCTTGTTCAGTTTTTGGACTCTCTACCACCTAAAGCAGTCATGGGACAACACTTTGTTTTTGATTTTTTGCATAATCTTTGGGCTGGAAGGAACCAGAGGCAGTTATCAGCTGCTGATAGTTTGGCTTTCTGTGGTGCCTTTAAACAGAGTTTTTTGTGGCTTCTAAAGAATGCATCAAGGTATCCTTTATGAATTAGTTTGAATTGCAATTATCTTTCAAGCTCTCGAGTTTCTGTGTCATTACCTGATTTTCTTTTTACAGATATTCTACTGGAGATTCTTCAGATGATATACCCATCATGCTTATAACTGATGTACTTGCTAAAATAGTTTGGCGTGACTACCTTTTATTGTCTGGAGACACAACTAGTGGCGGTGTTCTGTTATCTCATAAAACTTCAGGGTTAGCTGCGAACATGCACTACCCAACATACTATCTTCAGGATTTGAAGAAATGCATCATTGAAATACTGGATGTGATTGCAGATACAGAAAATCATTTACTTAATATTTCTTGTCAGTCGCTTTTAGGGGACTGTTTGGACATAATTCAACAAGGGGAGAAGCTTTCCAAGTTTCAGAATCATGCAGAACAACTTGTGTCGTTCTTTCTATCTTTGGATCAAATTGTTGTATGCAAAGGTGAAATATGGCCACTGGAAAGATTAGCAAAACCACTGGTTGAGCAATCTTTGCCAGCTATCAAGTTCATGGTAAGATCAGACACTCAATATTAGGATGAATATTACGTAATCTTAATTCTACTTGTATATTCTCTCTGATAAGAAAATGTAAGTTGTTTTAGGATTATTGTTGGTAACAACTTTTTAACTTTGACCATCAATAAATAAATTACATATATCGACAACGCAAGAGTAGTGCAACTAGAGTTCATCATAAAAGATACTTTCATAATATAAACACTCCTTTGAACAGCAGATTATCATAAATGCAAGATTCATGTAACTAGTTTCATCATGAAACTTGCATTCATGATATGTTCCCTCTTATTCGTATAGTGTATTTTCATAAATGACCTATTTTTTTTATCAGAGGGAATAGGGTAGTTATATGTTGTCATGGGACTTAATATACAACAACAACAACATAGCCTTTCAGTCCCAAACAAGTTGGGGTAGGCTAGAGTTGAAACCTACCAAAAGCCCCAAGTCACGGTTCAGGCACTTCAATAGCTGCTTTCCAAGTACTCCTATTCAAACATAGATATTTACGTATATCCTAAGCTTTCAAATCTCTTTTTATTGCCTCCTCATGTCAATTTCAGTCTTCCTCTATCTCTCCTCATTATTAGCTTGGCTTAGGACTCCACAATGCACTGGTGCCTCTGGAGGTCTCCTTTGGACATAGCCAAACCACCTCAACCGATGTTGGACAAGCTTTTCTTCAATTGGTGCTACCTCTAGGCGATCACGTATATCATCGTTCCGAACTCGGTCCATTCTTGTGTGACTGCAAATCCATCGCAACATACGCATTTCTACAATACTCAGTTGTTGAACATGTCGAATCTTTGTAGGCCAACATTCTGCTCCATACAACATAGCCGGTCTAATCGCCGTTCTATAGAATTTGCCTTTTAGCTTTTGTGGTACCCTCTTGTCACAGAGAATGCTAGAAGCTTCTCGCCACTTATCCACCCTGCTTTGATTCTATGGCTAACGTCCGCATCAATATCTCCATTTCTTTGTAGCATCGATCCCAGATACCGAAAGGTATCTTTCTTAGGCACTACTTGACCTTCCACACTCACATCTCCCTCCTCCTGTACAACTCCGCCAAAGTCGCATCTCATGTATTCGGTTTTAGTTCTGCTCAATCTAAAACCTTTAAACTCAAGGGTCTGCCGCCATAACTCTAGTTTCCTATTTACTCCCGTCTGGCTTTCGTCCACTAACACTACATCATCAGCGAACAACATACACCAAGGGATATCCCCTTGTATATTCCTGGTAACCTCATCCATTACCAAAGCAAAGAGATACGAACTTAAGACTGATCCTTGATAAAGTCCAATTTTAATCGGGAAGTAATTTGTGTTACCATCGTTTGTTCGAACACTAGTCACAACATTGTTGTACATGTCCTTGATGAGGGTCACGTACTTTGATGTGACTTTATGTTTGTCCAAAGATCACCGCATAACATTTCTTGATATCTTGTCATAAGCCTTCTCCAAGTCAATGAAAACCAAGTGGAGGTCCTTCTTCTGCTCTCTAAACCGCTCCATAACCTGTCTTATTAAGAAGATTGCTTCTATGGTTGACCTTCCGGGCATGAAACCAAATTGGTTTGTTGATATCTGCGTCGTTCCTCGCAGGCGTTGCTCGATGACTCTCCCCCATAACTTCATAGTGTGGCTCATCAACTTAATTCCTCGATAATTAGTACAACTTTGGATATCTATTTTGTTCTTGTAGATTGGTACCAATATGCTTCTTCTCCACTCCTCAGGCATCTTGTTCGATCGAAAGATATTGTTGAACATCTTGGTTAGCCATACTATAGCTATATCCCCAAGACATCTCCACACCTTGATTGGGATACCATCAGGGCCCATCGCTTTGCCCCCTTTCATCCTTTTCAAGGCTTCTCTGACCTTCGATTCTTAAATCCTCCGCACAAAGCGCCTGTTAGTGTCATCAAACGAGTCGTCCAGCTGAACGGTGATGTTCTCGTTCTCACCATTGAACAATTTATCAAAATACTCTTATCATCTATGTTTGATCTCATCCTCCTTCACCAAGAGCTGCTCCTTCTCATCCTTTATGCACTTGACTTGGTTGAAGTCCCTTGTCTTCCTATCGCGAGCCCTAGCCATCCTATAAATGTCCTTCTCTCCTTCCTTCGTACTCAAACGTCGGTAAAGGGGTCCTCATAGGCCCGCCCCTTTTCCTCACTCACCGCTCGTTTTGCAGTCTTCTTTGCCACCTTGTACTTCTCTATGTTGTTTGCACACCTGTCATGATACAAGCGTTTATAGCACTCCTTTTCCTTAATAGCCTTTTGCACATCTTCATTCCACCACCAAGTGTCTTTCGAGTCGCATCCGCTCCCTTTGGTCACTCCAAGCACCTCTGAAGCAACCTTCCGAACGCATGTTGCCATCTTCTCCCACATGTTGTTTGCATCGCCTTCATCATTCCAAGGGCCCTCTTCAATGACCTTTTCAGCCACCACCAGCTTGTGTTGAGCGACCACACATTCTCCAGGTATCACCTTACAGTCCACGCATGTTCGTTTATCCCTCCTTGTAAGGACAAAGTCTATTTGACTAGAGTATTGGCCGCTACTAAAGGTCACTAAATGGGACTGTCTCTTACGGAAGAAAAAGGGCAGACCCAGTGCCGGAGGCTCCCACATGAGTGGGGTCTAGGGAAGGGAAAAACCGAGGCAAGCCTCCCCCCCGCAAAATCTGCGGAGAGGTTGCTTCGAACCCGCGACCTGGTGACTCAGTGAGACAGCTCTCACCACTGCACCAGGCCTGCCCTTCATGAATTGTTATTTTATTCTTAACATGAAATTCATGGCTACACTCCACTACAAATATAAAATACTAAGGTCCTGATCCAGTAAGGATAAAGAGGATTGATCCAGTAAGGATAAAGAGGATTGATCCAGTGATTTGTATGATATAGTTTAAATTTGTACTGAATAGACACCGATCGGGATCCCATTTCCCCCTATCCAAATAGGCTCTAAAAGTTTCACACTGATGAATATCACGAGCATGTAGAATGGATAGAGGAGTCAGGTGTTCAGCAAGTGTTACATTCTCTTTTACAAATGGTATCAGTATATGTAAATGATTTTTGTTACATAATACATCCAGAAACATGAGTGCCACATAAAGCCAGAAATTTTAGCCTACAACTTGCTTGGGACTAAATATCTTCTGTTGTTGTTATAGACCCAGAAACATTAGTGCCTCATTTGGACCACCAACTTGTGAATTATATAAATCTTGTTGAATTAGAAATCCATTGGTATAAGACCCGTTCTTCTTAGATTCCGGTAGAGCAAGCATTTGTTTAGAGATTTTTTTAGCACCAAGCTTAGCCCACTTTCCTTCAATCTGTATCATTCGTCAACACAGACGGTGTGGATATTGAGACAAAGCTATGTTGGTTTTGAATTCATGCTGCAAGATGTAGACATGCAACTTACTTATCAGTTCAAATTGATTCTGTAAAACATTGTGCTATTGGTGCAGGACACTCCATGCCTTGTTAAGCTTCTTTCAATTTTGGTTGAAATATTTGGGCCCACCCCCTTATTTTTGAAGAATTATAAGACAAATGATGAAAAGTTGGATATCAAGTCTTATCTGGAGTTTTTCAGTGATGAATTGCTCCCTTGGTGTTTGGATGGAAAATATAGCACCTGTAACTCAAAGATCGATTTGTTACTTTCCTTATTTCAAGACGAATCCTTCTTTGACCAATGGTGTTCCATCATCAAATGTACCACAGCTGAACAAAAGCACTCCGTTGATGATAAGCCCTCATACATTATGGGACAATTTGAATTGCTTACGCTGTTACTTCAGAAAATCAGGGAAAGAATTGCTGGGGGAAAGCTAAGAAACTTACAGGAAAATGGTTATCTTCCGGAACATTGGCGTCATGATATATTAGATTCTACTGCAGCTTCTGTCTTCTGTGATTTGCCTGCTTCAGATTGTCATGTTAGTTTTATATGGTATGTGCTTCAACCCCTTGTATTTCCTTTCTAAATGTTTTGTTTCCAGGCACCAGCGCATTGGTTTGCTTTTCTTTCAGTTGCTGGTGGATGTGGACCTGTTATACCTGTCCCCTTAACCACTGATACTAGTTATGAGGGCTAGACCACACTTGTAAAATTAAAATTTTAGTCATTCATCTTAGGCCCTATTTGGATCCCATTCTCATAGTGATTCTCAATAGTGATGTAGAATTTGGATTCGAGATAAGAAAAAATGAGGGGTGTTTGGATCATGGATTATTGTCTTTGCATAGTGAGAATCTCCACATAGTTGGGTTTGGGTAGATAGTTGGATTGTAGAATCTCATTCTAGAATCCAAAAGTTTGGTTCTCATTCTCATTTATCTTAAGAGATCCAAACAGGGCCTTAATAGGGCGCTGCTGTAGTGGTGATCGTGTCAAGGGCGTCGTGCCCTAGGGTAGCAGGACCTCGGCTACGGAGTTCGTAGCCGTCGGCCGTCTTCTCCGGCGAGGGTGAGTCCCCTGCCGCAGGCTTGAGAGAATTTCAGAAGAGAGATGTATTTGGGAAATATGATATATTGCTTGCCTTTCCAGAGTTCACGTACATGCATAAATAGCCTTGGAGGCTAACCGACTAGAAGCTAAATTCTCTAACCAACTTGGACTCTTTCTATCTTTATCCAAAACCGACTCCATCTACGTACGCGTGCTCAGCCAGAGGCCGCAGCCTGGGCACCTGTGTCGCCCGGCCGGACTCCCGCGCGCGCAGCGCGCTCTGCCGCGCGACGGATGTCGCGGGCCCTATGGCGCCTCACGTACTGGTGCCCGTACATGACATCTCTCCCCCCCTCGAGAGCCGGCTCGTCCTCGAGCTGGAATGTCGGAAACTTGGTGAGGAACGCATCAACATCTTCCCATGTCGCGGAGGCAGCCGTCTCGCCTTTCCACTGGATCAAGACTTGGCGTACACCACGGGCCAAGCGGGTCCGGACAGCACGCGCAGGCTCTGTAGTCACGGCACCATGGTGGAGGGCTGGTAGTGGTGGAGGAGCCGCTGGTGGAGGCCCGTGAAACTTCTTGAGGACACCGACATGGAACACATCGTGAATGCGAGCTCCCGCGGGCAAGTCGAGGCGAACAGCGACGTTGTTGATGATCTCGGTGATGCGATACGGCCCGTAGTATCTAGGGCTTCAGCTTGCCGGTGCTAGAGGCGGGCAGGGAGGCAACCGGGCGGTGTCGGAGGCGAAGAAGGACCCAATCACCCACCGCGTAGGAGACGTCGCGGTGTGTCCGGTCGTAGTGGTGCTTCTGGACCTGCTGCGCCTGTTCGAGGCGATGACGCACATCCGCCAAGAACTCGTCACGGTCGGTGATGGTGCGGGCCACAGCCGCCACCCTGGTGTCCCCCGGCTCATAAGACCGGATCGACGGAGGGTCACGCCCATATACAACCCGGAACGGGGTGTCCTGGAGAGAGCTTTGGTAGGCGGTGTTGAAAACGTACTCCGCCCACGGAAGCCATTGAAGCCATTGGCGCGGCCGGTCGCCAGTGAGGCAGCGCAGGTACATGGTGATGACGCGGTTGGCCGCCTCGGACTGCCCGTCGGACTGTGGGTGGAACGCCGATGACATGTGCAGCTTGGTGCCCATCAACCGCATCAGCTCACGCCAGAACTTGGAAGTGAAAACTGGGTCGCGGTCAGACACCATGGACTGAGGCACCCCATGGAGACGTACGATGTCAGTGAAGAAGGCATGTGCCACAGACTCAGCTGAGTAGGGGTGGGACAGCGCGATGAAGTGGCCATATTTGCTGAAGCGATCCACCACGGTCAGGATGACCGACTTGCCGCGAACGCGAGGAAGTGCTTCAATGAAATCAAGCGCTACATCCGTCCAGACCCCCTGCGGCACAGGCAGAGGAAGCAGCAGCCCCTGCCGGGTGCAAATGTTCGGACTTATAGCGCTGACAAGTGACGCATCCCCTGACAAAATCCTGCACAACTTGTTTCATATTAGGAAAATGGAAGTCCCGGCGTAGTCAATGCAGCGTGCGCTGTACTCCCTCATGGCCCTCAGCATGGACGGCCTCCAAGATCTCATGTAGCAACGGAGAGGCCGGCGGAATGTACAAGCGGCCCGCGTACTGCAGCATGTCGTCGATGATGGCCCAAGGGGCTGTGCGTACGCCCGTTATCACGTCATCCCGGATGGCGACGAAGGCCGGGTCCACGAGCTGGGCGTGGCGAAGACGGTCGACGAAGTCGAACCAGGGCGCTGAGAAGAGCCAGAATGGCGCCCTCCTCCTGGAGTGTCAGCGGCGGGAGAGAGCGTCCGCCACCACGTTCGTTGTCCCGGGCTTATATTCGACTGGTAAAGTCGAAGCCCAAGAGCTTGCCCACCCAATGGTGCTGCGGAATCGTCGCCAACCGCTGATCAAGCAGATACTTAAGGCTGTAGTGGTCCGTCTTGACGAGGAAGGAGCGCCCCCACAGGTACGGTCGCCAGTGCCGGACCGCATGGATAAGGCCGATGAGCTCACGCTCGTAGGCGGCCAGTGCACGATGGCGAGGAGCGACGGCCCGGCTGAAGAACGCGATTGGGTGGCCGGCCTGGACCAGCACCGCCCCAAAGCCATGGGACGAGGCGTCGCACTCAACGACGAACAACTTGGAGAAGTCCGGCATGGCGAGGACGGGAGCCGAGGTGACTGCGGCCTTGAGAGCTTCGAATGCCGCTGTTGCTGCCTCGGTCCAGGCGAAACCGTCCTTTTTGAGGAGGGCGGTGAGCGGGGCGGCCACCGTGCCGTAGTTGTGGACGAACTTGCGGTAATAGCCCGCCAAGCCGAGGAACCCACGCACCGCACGCACCGAGCGCGGAGGGGGCCAGTCGCGGATGGCCTGCACCTTGGCCGGATCCATGGCGACGCCGTCCTTGGAGATGGTGTGGCCGAGGTAGGAGACCGACGATGCGCCGAACGCACACTTTGCGCGGTTGAGGAAGAGCTGGTGGCGACGAAGCTCAGAGAGAACGGCGCGGAGGTGCCGAAGGTGGTCTGCCCATGTCGCACTGTAGATCAAAATATCGTCAAAAAACACAAGGACGAAACGGCGAAGAAACGGCCGCAGGACGTCATTCATTAATGCCTGAAACGTCGCCGGGGCGTTGCAAAGCCCAAATGGCATCACCAAGGAACTCATACAGTCCCTCATGGGTGCGGAACGCCGTCATGTGCACGTCTTCGGGGCGCATTCCGCACCTGATGGTACCCCGACCGCAAGTCTAGCTTGGAGAAGAACTGGGCGCCGTGTAGCTCGTCGAGGAGCTCAGTCGACGACGGGGATCGGAAATGCGTCCTTGATGGTGAGCGCGTTCAAGGCACGGTAGTCGACGCAGAAGCGCCACGATCCATTCGGCTTCTTGACGAGGAGGACCTGGTGAGGAGAACGCCGAATCGCTGCGGACGGACGATGCCCTGCTCCAGCATCGACGCACATTGACGCTCCAACTCGTCTTTGTGCGCCGCAGGATACCGATACGGCCGAACCGCCACCGGTGTCGCGCCCGGCTTGAGGGTGATGCGGTGGTCGTGGGCGCGCCTCGGAGGGAGGCCCTGGGGCTCGGCGAAGACGACCCCAAAAGCCCTCTAGGAGCGCGTCCAGCAGGGGCTCCTCAGCGGTCAGTGGCGTCATTGGGGATCGTGGGACTCGCCGTCGTGGCGCCTAAGGACGGAGGCGCGGTCGCCGGAACGCCAGACCAGCAAACGGAACGCCCCTGGTGCTGGAACTGCAGGGTGCGTGCCGCGACGTCCCAAACGATGGGGCCCAAGGTGGCGAAGCCACTGTGTCCCGAGGACGAGGTCGAAGCCCGCCAACTGGCATAACGTAAAGGTCGACGTGGAACAGTCATGCCGTCGATGGTGATGGAGGTGTCGCGGATGACCCCTGGGCAGGCGATCCGCTCGCCGTTAGCCACCCGAGCCGTGAGCCGGGGCTGGGACCGAACGGACAGCCCGGAGCGACGTGCTGCATCTTCGCCGATGAAGTTGTGGGTTGATCCTGTGTCGAGCAGCGCGACGAGAGTAGTGGCGCCCACCGCGGCATGGACTTGCATCGTGTCACAGCCCGGTAAGCCTGCTACCGCATGTAGGGAGAAAACCGGGGCCTCCAGTGCCGGCTCGGCGTCCTCCTTGTCGGCGTCGGAGAGCTCGACTCCCCCGATGAAGAAGAGGCGCCGGCAGACGCGGTTGTGACCCCGGAAATACTTCTCGTCGCAGTTGAAACACAGCCCAAGGCGGCGTCGTTCATCCTGTTCCGCCACCGTGAGGCGCTTCACTGGGGTCCCTTCTGCGCGGCCCGGTGGTTGCGCAGTCTTGTCAGCAGGGGCGGCCAGGGCCGGCCGTGGGGCTGGTGCTGGCAACAGGCCAGCGCGGGGCAGCACGGGCAGGGGCCGGTGCCGGCCTGTCGAGCTCCATCAGCTCCAGTTGGCGTGCCAGGCTCATGGCGGCCGCGAGCGACTGCGGGTTATGAATTCGCACCGCGTGGCTCAGCGGCGGTAGGAGTCCTCCAGTGAAGAGCTGTACACGCTGGCCTTCATCTAGTGGACCGGCGCGTGGAAGGAGGGCCTGGAAGCGATTCTGGTACTCGTCAACGGAGCCCGTGCGCCTGCACTCAGAGAGCTCGAACAGCGGCGCTGAGCGCAGGGGCGGCCCAAAGCGCAGGTGGAGGAGGTCCTTGAAGCGGCTCCACCGGGGAGTGCCCTCGTCCGCCTGGACTTGGATGTACCATAATTGGGCGACGTCCTCCAGATTATACGAAGCCATCCAGACTTTCTCCTCCTCCATGATGCGTTGCTGATGGAAGTACGACTCGCATCGATTGACGAAGATCAGCGGATCAGTCTTGCCATCGTAGCGGGGAAAATCCATCTTTTGAAATCGCGGCGGCCGATCGTTGTGGTGCTGTCCATCACCGCCCGGTCCCGGACCCGACGACGAGGAGTACTGCTCCTTGTCCTTCTTCAGCGTCGCGACGTCAGCCTGCAGGGAGGTGATCGTGCTGGAGAGGCCTGCGATCAGCTTGGCGAGGTCGGCGTTGGATGGTTCCGCCATGAGGGTTGGCGGCGTCGTGGCTGGAGATGAGGTTGGCGCGGCGACTGGTGGTGGTGTAGCGGGTGCAGATGGCGCAGGCGCAGCGGCTAGGGCTGGTGGATCAGCGGAGCGGGAAGAGGAGGATCGTGACCGTGATACCAGGTTGTCAAGGGCGTCGGGCCCTAGGGTAGCAGGACCTCGGCTACGGAGTTCGTAGCCGTCGGCCGTCTTCTCCGGCGAGGGTGAATCCCCTGCCGCAGGCTTGAGAGAATTTCAGGAGAGAGATGTATTTGGGAAATATGATATATTGCTTGCCTTTCTAAAATTCACGTACATGCATAAATAGCCTTGGAGGCTAACCGACTAGAAGCTAAACTCTCTAACCAACTTGGACTCTTTCTATCTTTATCCAAAACCGACTCCATCTACGTACGCGTGCTCAGCCAGAGGCCGCAGCCTGGGCACCTGCGTCGCCCGGCCGGACTCCCGCGCGCGCAGCGCGCTCTGCCGCGCGACGGATGTCGCGGGCCCTATGGCGCCTCACGTACTGGTGCCCGTACATGACAGATCGTCATTTAACATTTCATGAATGCATGTTTGAACTCGTATGTGTTAAATTTCAGTGCTGCACTTGGTGGCTCAGATCAAGAGGATCAAATCTGCTTTCTTTCTCCTGAGACTGTTTGTAAAATTCTCGGATCCATTTTAAAGAATTTGGCACTGGTACTCATGGCATCAACTTTTGAATGGGCAAGGTTAGCACATTCTTTGTTGCCTGCTGAACCTGAGCACTTGAAGGTTCCAGAAGGAAAATTCCTCAATAATTAACTTTGAGATGGCTCGGTCTGCCTTTAAAGTTCTTCAGGGTAGCTTGTTTTCACTTCGGAGACTTGAGGAAAATTCTGTATTTCCTTCTATTCTGGCAGCTCTTTTTGTCATTGAATGGGAATGTAGCATGTCTTTAGCTCTTGTTGAAGAAAATTATTTGGAAGGTCATATAGAAGATACGGAAGTTGGTGTTTCTATGTGCAGCAGTTCAAAAGGCTATTTGGATGAGAAAATGCATTTGAAGGCTAACCTTGCAGAAAGCATACATGCTTTTCGCCAAAGCTTAAGTCCATCCTTTTGGAATAATCTTCACTCATGCACATCGAATAGATTGGCAAATATTCTAGCTCAGTGTGTCAGGTATGCTGTATTTCAGACGAGAGACTTGCATGTGGAAAGGACAGCAATCTTATGTTCCGAGTGGGTGGTGGACATGTTGAAGCTCATCTGTCTTGATCACAGAAACTTGCAAAGTTTTTTTGATCTTTTATTATCTGAGGGAGAATATTGGCCGCTCTGGTTGATGCCATCTTTACAAAATGGGCATGCATCTGTGAAGGTCCAGCTGGATCCAGATATTACAGATGAAATTGTAAGAGATCTTTTCTCTGTCAGCCCTCCCCCATAAGTTCATGCTTCAACTTAGCACAACAAATATTTGGTTAACACTTTTTATGGAGACACTGGGTCTTATCTTATGACATTTCTATGTAGTTCTTAGCTAAAGATGTTGCTTATCTGTCATAAATAGTATTTACCCTAAAAAATACTTGATTTGTGCTGTTCCTGTCAACTATCTGAATTTTGTGTTTGGGAGTTGTGAAATGACTACTTTATTTGCAAGAGTTGTTAGTCACTATAGTAGATCTGGTGAACTAAATGAATAATTCCTTTGTTGCAGGAACTGAAACACGAGCGATTTGTTGCCTTTGTTGATAGGCTTATTCTCAAACTTGGCTTTAGTGAAGTGGTTTTAGGTATTCCAGGAAATATACAGTCTGCCACATCACAATCAATTGATATCACTTCACCCATCTCTTCCTTGTCCAGAGCATGGGTGGCTGGTGAGGTCCTTTGCACTTGGACATGGAAAGGAGGCTGTGCACTGAAAACATTCTTACCTTCGCTGGTTCAGTACATGAAAGACGAATCATATCTTGAGATCAGCATTGTGCCCTTGTTGCTTGATACACTGTTACGGTGATGCCCTTATGCATGAGAGTGGTCCATGGGTACTGTTCAATGCTTGGCATCTTTCTGACAACGAGATTGATAAAATTCAAGATCGTTTTCTCCGTGCTCTTGTGGCTTTGTTATTTACTATTAATACAAATGATTGTCTCTGGAGAGAATCTGAGGCACTTGTATTTTTTGAGCAACTATTGAGCAATCTTTTCATTGGCTCATCAGTTAATAGAAAATGCCTGAAGATTCTACCCTATGTTATGACCTCCATCATAAAACAGTTCTCAGCCTTGAACAGAGGTTCTTCGTATGCTGATTTGGTGGGGAAAAGCATACAGAGTTGGCTTGATGCAGCCATCTCTTGTCTGTCATCCAGCCCAAGGGAGATACCTGTACAAGGTAGGTTGCATTAGAATTCTTATATTTGATAATGCAGGTGCAATATTGCCTTTACAATCATGTAATACTGGTCTCTTACTTTGTCAGATATTGAGGACTGGATGCAAGTGGTGTTGTCTTGCTTTCCATTGAGGATAACTGGAGGAGCCCAGAAATTGGTAGTTGTGGTTGAGCGAGAGATCAGTGATACAGAAAGATCACTAATGCTGACTCTGTTTCAGGAATTCCAGATTTTCTATGGTAGTACAGCTTTATCAACGACAGTTGAATTACTGGGAGTGAAACTGACAGCTGTTGTGGTTGGGTATTGCTGGAGAAACCTTCAGGAGAATGATTGGCATTTTGTGTTCTGCATGGTATTCAAGTGTATTGAATCATCTGTTTTGCTTGTGGAAGAAATGACTGATGGCATAAATGATGCCACAATAAACCAGGTATCAAGTAAAGATGCCTTGGAGAAGCTTAAGTTAGTGGTTGGCACTACAGATAAGTTAACATTAAGCCTTGCAGAATCTGCTTTGGTTACAATGTGTTACCTCAACCATCTTTGTAATATCCAAGAAGCAGAAAATTCCCAGAGTGTACAGCTTATTATATCAGGGGACTATGCTGAGAGTAATGACAAGATGGTAGAGAGTATCCTCCGTTTGTTCTTGGCCTCTGGTGTTTCAGAGGCAATCGCAAAATCTTGCAGTGAAGATGCTTCATCTGTCATAGGTTCTAGTCGCCATGCTTATTTGCACTTTTGGGAACTTGTGGCATCATTCATAAAAAATGCTCCACTGCAAATTAGAAAGTCTGCACTGGAGTCCATGGAACTGTGGGGACTGACCAAGGGTTCCGTCAGTGGATTATATTCGATTCTTTTCTGCTCACAACCAATATTTCACTTACAGCTTGCAGCTTTCTCTCTACTTCTGTCTGAGCCCTTCTGTCAACTTTCACTGGTTAAAAATTGTTCAATGGGAGAAAATTGCTCATCTGTTCAGCAATCTGGCATAAGCCAAAGTGCTGAGTTGATGCCAGATTCAGAGAAGACAGTGCATCTAAGAGATGAACTTTCAGACTTAATCGAGTTCCCGACGTCTGAACTTCTCAAAACTGATCTGACAGCTCGAGATAGGGTATACTGTATTTGCTGTATTTAGTGATTTTAAATTCAAAAGCAATTTTTCTTAGCTCGTGTGCTAATGGTCTGTTGGTGGTTTCTTTCACTAGGTTGATGTATTCATTGCCTGGGCATTGTTGCTGTCCCACCTGCAGATACTACCAGCGTCTTCCAGTATCAGGGGAGATGTGCTTCAATATATACAAGAAAAGGTCAGTCCGTGCATATTGGATTGCATTTTCCAGCATATCCCAGTAAAGGCTGCTGCACCGAGTGGGAAGAAAAAGGATACTGAGCTAGCGCCTGAAGCAGAAGCTGCTGCCAAAGCTTCGAAGAATGCCATAGCTACTTGTTCTTTGCTTCCGTACTTGGAATCTCTTTGGCCCATTGGGACTTTGCAAATGGCCTCACTTGCGGGCTCATTGTATGGGATGATGATTAGGCTGCTGCCTTCTTTTGTGCGCACATGGTTTACTACCTTGAGAGACCGTTCATTGTCATACTCAATCGAGTCCTTCACCAAACAATGGTGCAGCCCTCCTCTTCTGCTAGACGAATTTTCTCAGGTAAGATGATCCTTCTTTTGCAAGATATTGGCTCTGCATATTCAAATTTGTTGCACAGCTCTGATCTTTCTAAGGTTTGTTATTTGACCCTTAAAAACTGTTATACAAATAACCAATTGTGCACAAGTATTTCTTTTGTTTTTAGTTTTATTTTTCTATATTTTGTTGACCTCATGTGGTAGTGTCCGAGTGGCTTCATTCTGTACATCTCCTGAAATCACATAGGTCCATCAGTCCATGTCATTCTCAGGAGCTTTATAATTGTGCTAATCTTACCCTGTTGCAGGTTAAGGACTATGTGTACGGCGATGAGAATTTCTCAGTTAGCGTCAACAGGTCAGCTTTCGAAATTGTTGCTACATACAAAAAGGAGGAGACGGGAATTGACCTTGTCATACGCCTCCCTAATTGTTACCCCCTGCGCCACGTCGATGTTGAATGCACAAGAAGTTTGGGTATCAGTGAAGTGAAGTGCAGAAAATGGTTGCTTTCCCTCACATCATTCGTCCGCAACCAGGTAATACTCAGAACACAAATAAGAGGACAACTACTGATGGCTTTGTGACGTTAAGAATGTAGCTTTAACTAAGCTAATTATTTCTCTCTGCAGAACGGCGCGATAGCAGAGGCGATCCACACGTGGAAGAGCAATTTCGACAAGGAGTTTGAGGGCGTGGAGGAGTGCCCAATCTGTTACAGCATTCTCCACACCAGCAACCACAGCCTCCCGCGGCTGGCGTGCAAGACGTGCAAGCACAAGTTCCATGGCGCCTGCCTCTACAAGTGGTTCTCGACGTCCAACAAATCGACTTGCCCGCTGTGCCAGACTCCGTTCTAGTTCTAGTTCTAGCTCTAGACACATGCGTGTTTGTTGGCACACCGTTCAATACTTAATGTAAATGGCGTGTGCGCGCAGTGTTCAGCTTTTACAAAGGCTCGGGCCTTTTCTCACTAGGCTCATCCGTTTTGTCTGTTAAATACTCTCGGGACAGGACGAGACCTGCATGGACGAGTTCTCTTATAGGAATCAAGTAGATTGATCATGAAAAACTGGGTACGAAATTTGGGGTAGCTCCCAACTTAGAGATTTGCAGCGCCCTAGCTACTGTAACATAGCAATGCTTGATGAGGAATTTTGAGGTTAAAGCAAGTTGCAAAACTCGTGTGCAACTAGTGATCCTAAATGAATAAACTCACTATTTATTCCAATTTTCTGGAGCCACACTGGCAGATGGCACAGCTTAGAAATGAGTGTGTGGCGAGTGGCCATAAACGCCGCAACGAAGCATGGCTTTCCATTCCAAACTAACGTTTTGGCTTGACACAAAGCTTTTGCTATGCACTTAAATATACACTATATCTAGATATAAAGTAGTAGTAGTCTAGATATATAGTAGAAGTAATGTGTCTAAAAAACCAAAATGTCTTATAATTTGGAATTGAGGGCGCAGTTCTTATTCAACAAACTGATAAGTCCACAATGCAGCAATTTCTGAGCCACCCATAGTCCCATACCCACCCTCAGGCCACAACCATAAAGCATCTGTTCAACCAACAAGTACCTTCTCCATTCCAGAGTAACTTTATGACTCGCAACACATGCTAAATCCAGAACTGAAACTCATCTAAAAAAACTCTGCGAGCATAACCATCTTTGTACAGCAGGCATAGTATTACATAATAATACTTAAAAAGGCTTATAAAGCTTGTTCTGAGCTGTGGAGTGAACTGCCACTACGCGATGAGGAAAGGGAGCACGGTCAGCATGAAGGCCTCGTACGGTAAAAGTTGCCGACCCAGAGTACGCAGTGTCCTTCTCCTTGAACTTCTCAGTCAGTCCCTGCAAAGTAATCCAAATAAATGACCACAGGTAAGATCATAACTGTATTTCCACGATCAGATGCAAAGAGAAGTTTGAAGTGTTCGCGTTTGCACACTACAGTACAGGCATTAGTTGTTACCTTAACAGTGAGGCAGCATCTGCAGAGGTAAAGGAAGAAAAAGAAAACACAGTTAGTATTTGTGGTACATGACAAACTGAATGCAGATTGCAAGTTAGTATTTGTGGTACATGACAAACTGAATGCAGATTGCAGATAGGACATTTAAAAAAAAAATCAGTTTTAGACATCGCAACAGTCTTGCATCAGAAGACATAACTGAACTTAGCAGGACAGTTCATTAACGAATCAGTCTAGTTAAATCTTTAACTAGTTATAAGACGAGTTTACTACTCATAGCCTCATAGGCTGATATCAACCAGTTATGAACATCCATGACAACACTGTGAAATACAATAATTTCCTTACTGATAAGGTTCAGCAAACATTGTTAAGAAATGAGCAGCAGTTAGATTGAAGGAAGGTCCTTACTCAATGAAGTTATCATATTCAATTGCTTTGCTCTTGCCCCCAGTCTTGTCAAATTTAGACACAAGCAGATCGAGGACGGTTGGAGAGACAGAATATCCCAGACTGACAAGAGCATCACGCAGTTCTGATGTGTCAATCCTACCACTTCGATCACGATCAAACCTCTCAAATATTGCCTGAAAAATACAGCAAAACATCGCTTCACTACAATACTTCATTGGTTAATTTTGCTTCACTACAGTAAAGGGAAAAAGGGAACATTAAGTTGTAGGTCATCTTACTCTCCAGTTCTGAAGACTGTAAAACACAGAAGTAAATTCCTTGGGTCCTGAAAGGGCAGAAACAAACATTAGCATATTTTTATTACGAGAAATCTAGACTGTACAGGAGACAGAAGGGAAATGCTGAATCTGATATAGGTGGTCTTCATACTAGTCGGAAAAAGGGAGAGAAAAAGAAACACAAGTTAGCACTGATCTTTTAAGGTCACACGAATGAAGAAACACATGCCTCATGGCTTGAATAAAATGGTATATGAAAATCTTGCATAAATTGTTTTAAATATGAAGATCAGTAAGGGCTTTCAAGTTACACAGAATCTGTACCAAACTGGATCTAAACTCCAGAAAACAGGATTGCCCAAAAGGCATCACGGCCATTACCAAACTATGTGCTAGTGTCACATCGAAAAGCTGGAGAGTGACATAGCCTACTAGCAATACTTCATTGTTCAAACACTAGTTCCATACAAGAACTTCATGTTACTTGCAGTATATTGAGCACATGAACGACACTGGAAAAAATAACCCTATAACTACCTAAGTCATCTACAGCCTAGTCCTCTAAATGATCATTTTGGATTCTGCACATAAAGAAATGGATCTACTAGACCAATTCAATATTGGCCACTCAACCAAAGTCCAAAACGCAAGTAAACTATCTGCTTCTTTAAGAACGGATCAAATTGCTAGTTTGCCACTACAGACCAAAGAACAGACCACTCGGTGTGCCTGAGACAGCTGGTAACTGGTGAGTAATTTCTAAATGAACGCATCTAGAGCTGACTGGTACAATCCATTAGGCCTCTTCCATTTCCTGATCGCCAAACTATGTGCCAGGCTGCCACGTTACAGCAAATGGCTAGAGAGCAACATGGCCTACTAGCAGTACTCAATCGTTGACACACTACAAAGAAGTTCCATGGTTTGCAATAAGACTGCCAACAGGACTTCATGTTCCTTGCAGTATCTACAGCACATGGTCAGTACTGGAACTTAATCTTATATAAGCACATAAGTTGTCTACAGTCTACTCTTCTGCATAATCATCTTGGATTCTGCGCTGCACATAAAAAAATGGGTCTACTTGATCAAATCAATACTGTATTTGCCACTAAATCCATGTCCAACTCGAACTTGCTAAAGAAAGTAAGCTCTGGGCTTGTTAAAGAAAGGATCAAATTGGCGCTACGGACCACAGAGCACACAAATCCGTGTGCCTGTCACAGGCTGGTAGTAGTAGTAGTATTGTAAACCCACGTAGGAGCTGCGCTGGTAATGTCAATGAGGCTGTAAACCCACGTAGGAGCTGCGCTGGTAATGCCAATGAGGCCTCGGTAGGCGTACCCTTTTCCCATTTCCCAAAGTCAAAACATCTTGTGCAGGTGAAGGCGGCTAGTCAGAGTGCTTGGCAAACCCGGAGGATTACACGTGCCGAGCAGAGTTGCGTGCACGACGCAGACCGGAGTACCGGACACCGCTGACCATCGCTGATGAGGACGACGAGCAGGGCACCCGCCCGCCCCCAACAAGCTAACTAACGCCCTACCACGAATCGATCCGTGCCGCGCACTAGAACGAACAACGGCAGGAGCAGAGGGGGCTGAAGTCTCAAGAGGTTGAGATAGCGCGAGGTCGTCTGACTGACTCACCGATCTTGCGGACGTTGGTGTTGGTGAAGAGGTACATGAGGAGGTGGACGGTGCGGAGGCTGAAGCTCTGGTTGTACCCCGACAGCGCGGACTGCATCTCCTTGTCGTCGATCATGCCGCTGCCGTCGCGGTCGGCGGCCTGGAAGCAGGCCACCACGTTGGGGTCGGTCCCCGGCGGGAACGCCGAGGGCACCAGCGACGCGAACGGGCTGCCGCCGTACCCTGCAGGTCCTCCTCCCCCGTACGGCGGGGCTGGGGCGCCGTAGGGCGGGGCGCCGCCGTACTGCTGGGGTGGTGCGCCGTAGCCGCCCCCACCGCCGTAGGGGGGCTGGGAGGGGGGCGGCGCGCCGTAGTAGGGGGGCGCGGAGCCGGAGGAGGTCTTGCCTTCCTTGGGGGGCTTCGTCTCGCCGTACGGCGGCGGGGCGCCGCCGTACTGCTGGGGTGGTGCGCTGTAGCCGGCCCCACCGCCGTAGGGGGGCTGGGAGGGGGGCGGCGCGCCGTAGTAGGGGGGCGCGGAGCCGGAGGAGGAGGAGGAGGTCTTGCCTTCCTTGGGGGGCTTCGTCTCGCCGTAGGGCGGCGCGGAGGACGCGGGCGAGGAGCCGTACGGCGGCGGGGCGCCGTATCCCCCGCCGGAGCCGTAGGGGTAGCCGGCCATGGGGGGCGTGGCCGCTTGGGGGCTCGGGGTCGGGGCGTGGAGGAGGGAGACGGCGAGATCGCGGTGGTGGCCTGGTCGGGGGGAGGTTGTGTTGGGAATGGAAAATGGAATGGATTCCTCCTTTTCCTTGGTTTGGTTGGAGATGGAGTTGGAGGCTGGCTGCCTGGGTTTTATGACGTGGCGAACCGAAACGGCTTGGGGAGCGTGTCAAACTGGGTCCGCTTCTTCTGGCTCGAGTCAGAAGACGCGTTGCGAGGATGCGCGCGCCCGCCAGTGCTTCGTGCCCAAGGAAGGAGCGTGTCTTCGGCGCGGCGATAGCGTTCCCGCGTTTTGTTCGTTCCGTGCATGCCATGTACATACACCCCCCTGTATGCTTAGGTGGGACAAGGTCAGCAGGCCATGGCCCATGGCCCCACCGCCTCAATCTCTTCGCTCATGGCCAGCAGCCCCAACAAGAAACCGAGCTGGGCCGTACGTGACCGTGCCCAAAGCGCCAAATTCTATATGGAAACAAATCTATTTGACCTCTTCAACTATTCGGGCAGTCCAATTTGCTCCCTCAGTTGTAAAACTAAATTTGTAGTGTTATCTAGCTTTTGAAAAGGTCTAATTTATCTTTTCAAATGGTTTTGGAAGCGAGTTTCATTGACGTACGTAGACGTACACACAAAGGGTAGTTCATGGAGAGTGGTTCATGTTTTGGGGAGAAGAAAAAATCAACAATAGCTCAATCGAGCGGCCTCGTATTTCATGTTATTTTTTGAGCTTGTCATCCATCCATCTAGCTCTGCAACTCAAGCTAGGCCGGTTTCGCATTGATTATGAAAAATGAACATAAAGACGATATATGTATGATTTCGATGTTAGGCCCTAAATGCATGCACTTATGGAAATAGCCCAGTAATCTTCTATAGGAAAATCCTATCAAGTACAACGGAACAGAGTACGTATTTTTCACTTTTATAAGGCCCTGTTTAGATCTCACCCAAAATCCAAAAATTTTCAAGATTCCCCGTTACATCAAATCTTGCGGCACATGCATGGAGTATTAAATGTAAGTAAAAAGAATAACTAATTGCACAGTTTATCTGTAATTGGCGAGATGAATCTTTTAAGCCTAAATAGTCCATAATTGAACATTTTTTGCCAAATACAAACGAAAGTGCTACAGTGGCCAAAAGCCAAAAGTTTTCGCATCTAAACGGGGCCTAAGATAGGCCTCTTTGTCACAGACAAACTCAGTATAGTCTTTTCACCCATAGTAATGCTTGCACGGACATGTCCTAGTATAAACAAATAAGTTATAAGCTTTTTATGGCATCTACAACTTTGGCGCATTGAATCGGGTGGGTGCAGTGCATGCCTATTTTCGTCAAAACTAGTGCATGATTTTGGTGGTGCACCTTTGGTGAGGTTGGAAGACTCCATAGCACGAGGTGATCGGACTACTCAGACCATACTATCACTCTGTCAGACTAATATAAAAGTGATTTATAGCGGTGATAAAAAAGTTGGGAGGTTTTAGAGACAGACTCTGCCAAAAAGATTTGTGTAAATTGTTTTCAGTGTAAGCCGGCTATTTACATAAAGGTAGCACGAGAATAATATCTATCTTTATAATTGGCCATTTACTAAGACGACAGGCTTTGTCCCGCATCTATAAATGGTTTCCAAACAAAAAAAAATGAAAACACAGCAAAAAAAAAAAATCAAGCCCACTAGCTAAACACGGTGTTCACGCATGCAGTTTTAAGGCATCGTTTGTTGGCGCGGCTTTTAGGTGCTCCGGCTCTAAAAGGTGTGGAGACTGTTTGACACTGTGTCTTACTGTAGTGCATGACCGTTTTTTTTTAATGAACTACGAAATGGAACAGCCATGAGCTACAGTTGAGGCTCCGATCGGCTCTGCTACAGCACTGCTATAACAGCAATTGAAACATAAGAACATTCCCTTTATAGCCTTGACACGAGTGGGCCCACCTATAGAAAATATAAAATGAAAAATATTTTTTCAAATAGATTTGACTAAGTAATATTTGGGCTCCTCAACTATATCAAATACAAAATTGTCAACTACAATGTTGTAGATTGTGTAAAAGGCTACAACTTTGGTATAGACCATGTCAACATTTAAGGTCATTAAAAATTCATAATTTTCAATTTTAAAATCTAAGAATTCAAAATGAACATTTTGGACTCTACACAATCTCAGATAAAAAAAACTTGTCACATATAGACCATGTTAACATGCAAGGTTGTTTGAAAAATTCTAGAAGTACATTTAGGGACATATGGAGTAAAAATGGTTAAGAAAAAGAAAATCCTACTCTTGCTTGCATAGTTGCATGCGCGAAGCATAAAAAAGATGCTAAATAGTTTATTCCCAAACTTAACTAAAGCGAAATTCATATTGTCAAATGGCACGCAGAAGTGCATTGAGAACAGATTGAGTAAAAAAAGCCTATGGAAAAGAAAATCCTACTCACACTTGCATAGTTGCATGAATGAAGTATAAAAAAAGATGGTAAATATTTGATTTGTAAACTTAACTAAAGTGAGAATTCATATTGTGAAACGACATCTAGAGATACATTGAGGGACAAATGGAGTAAGAAAGGCCTGCTCATGCTTGCATAGTTGCATAAATGAAATTTAAAAAGGATGTAAATTTTGATTTCCAAACTTAACTAAAGTGAAACAAAAAAAATAATGGTAAACAACATTAAGTAGTTTTGCAGTAGGCAAAAAAAAAAAGTTGCCTAGCACATATATGGCATATGTGTGAGCTTGCCCTAGGATGAAGGTGGCCAGAATCTTACATTCTTATATGAATTTTTGTAATTCGATCTGACCACTTTCGACTTCTTCTCAGGGCAAGGTCCAGTGACAAGCGTTTAATCCTTTGGCTTGATGTTGCAAAGGGTGCTTACCGCACTCAGTCACCGGACGTCCACCAGGATGCTTGGATAGTTTTTGAACTGGTCCATGTTCCTTCGGCTCTCCCGTACGGGACATTTATTTGCCGATTTGCGACGTTGCGACACTAGGCCGAAAACTGTGGGAGGCGCCGGCCCGTGCATGCGTGTGAAAGAAACTACTCCAAAGATAAAAGGCCCATCAGGCCATCACAGGGAGTCACAGCCCAATCAGCTCGATGATCCAGCAGCCCACCAACTCAGTGGATAGCGCGCGCCGCGCCGTCCTCCCCAGGATTGGAACGTGTGACTAACCGTATCGGGCCATAACTCTTTTGTTGTAGTGAATAGTGATCTAGGCATGTGTAAACTTTTTTTTCTATTTATTGAGATCGATAAACTTCTATTTCCAAAAACTATTATAGACAAGTACATATAAATTTTTTATTGTTCAACTTGCTCGAGATTTTTGCTGTTTTATAGAAGCTCTTATAAACAGCTTGTATACACAAGTATATAAGCTTCTCGCTATTCAACATCTGCGAAAAGAGAAATAAGTTCCGAAAAGAATTCACTTAGTTATATTTTGTTTTAAAAACTTTTTATAACAATTGGAATAATAATTTTTGATAGAAAACAATTCAAAATACAAATTATACTACAAAATGTTTTTGTACACTTTTCAAATAAGTTTTTATACTGAGGAGGTGGACTACAGTAACGTGGAGGGCGATGGTCTACTTATAGATAGACATGTAAATTACTTCTATTATGGTTACAGTCCATCTCGAAGTAGGTGTAAGTCAAGAAAGTAAAATTTGCTCTTAGAGTAAATGTCCGTGTCACGTGGACTGTTGGATGATGTTTGTCCTATCTAGGACGCACACACATACTTCATCCGTCCCTAAATATTTATCATTGAGGGAACAATTAGATGTCCTCAATTAATTGTCGTTGCCCTTCCACATGGGCCTCACCCATAGCTGTACCACCGTCAAGCAGGCAGCCTTATCCCTTCACCTCCCGATCGTGGCCTCACATAGCACACACTGATTTGCTTGATGTAAAAGAAATCAATGTTGTGTGTGGCACGCGTGCTTCTTCACACCACAAACATAGCATTAATGATATGTCCATTCAAATGTGCAGATGAAAGTCATTGTTACATAGGGGTGTTACGGCGGTCTTTTGCCATTCACATTGGTTTCTGGGTTTAGTTCTCGACGACAGATATTAAAGGACGAAGGGACTATGGCACCAACGCCACCATCGTGAACGGGGACGGGCTGCCCCTACCCGTGCACTAGGCACTAGCGAGGGCGATGTCACATCTTACTACTACTGTCAATTTGCTTTTACATGATCAGATGAATCTTAGTTATTAAAAACTTGTTTGGTTGAGAGCTGGACAGAGCTACCTAGAACAGGAAACACTCCCATGCGTTTGATCTTGGTAAACTGAGGCTAGATGTGCTGCCTGCCCCAAGACGGCCAAGAGACAAGACTCTCATCCAAACAGCCTCTAGATTTACTAAACCCTATTTTGGTTTTGCCAACTTGACATGATTGGTTAATGGAAGTTTAAATTCCCCTCAAAAAGAAAAAAACTTTGGCAATAACAACACAATAAACTAAGGTGGCTATGACTCGGTTACCGCGTACTACCCTTCTCCCTCCCATTTCCCAAAGTCAAAACATCTTGCGCGGGTGCAGGCCCTTAGTCAGAGTGCTTGGCAAACCCGGAGGCTTACAGCCTTACAGGTGTCGAGCTGCGTGCACGACGACGCAGACCCGCACCGCTGACGAGCACGACGAGCAGGGCACCGCCACCAGCTAACGCACTACCTCGATCGATCCGTGCCGCGCACTGGAAGGAAGAACGGCAGGAGCAGGCTGAAGAAGAAGAGGCTGAGAGAGGGCGAGGTCGTTCGTCTGACTGACTCACCGATCTTGCGGACGTTGGTGTTGGTGAAGATGTACATGAGGAGGTGGACGGTGCGGAGGCTGAAGCTCTGGTTGTAGCCGGACAGCGCGGACTGCAGCTCCTTGTCGTCGATCACGCCGCTGCCGTCGCGGTCGGCGGCCTTGAAGCAGGCCACCACGTTGGGGTCGGTGCCAGGCGGGAAAGCCTAGGGCACCAGCGACGCGAACGGGCCGCCTGGCGGCGGCGGCGGCGGCGCGCCGCCGAAGGGCGGGGCGGAGGGGGGTGGCGGGGAGCCGTACGGCGGCGGGGCGCGGTAGCCGGGAGGTGGAGGCGGACCGTGGGGGTAGCCGGAGCCGGGAGGCGGCGGGTAGCCGGCCATGGTCTTGGGCCTTGGGGGCTCGGGGCGTGGGGGAGGGAGGGAGACGGCGAGATCGCGGTGGTGGTGGTGAGTTTGTGTGTTCGGAATGGAATGCGATGGAATTTAAATGCCGTGCCGCTGATGGAGATGCGGAAGGGAGCAAAGCAACGGGCAGCTTTCCTTGGGTAGTTGGGTTGAGCGGCTCCTGTCAAACTGGGCGCTTCCGCTCCGTCTCCGTCTCCGCGCGGGCCCCGAGACGCGTCGCGATGGACGATGACGATTGACGATGACGATGCGCGTGCCGCGTGCGCCAGTGCTTCGTAGCCAAGGAGCGTGTCTTCGTTCGGCGCAACGACGACGGCGGAGGCGCAACGATGCCGTGTATGCTTAGGTGGGCCAATGTCAGGCCACATGGGATGGTCCCCCGCCCCAATCTTGCTTGAAGATGGGCCGGCCCAACTTGGTAACTGAGCGGCCCAACGACCGCGACTGTGTGTGCCCAACGCGTGAAACTCTGGTCAATTGGTCATGCTCGCTTGGCGCTGGCCCCTTCTTTCCGTGCACGTACGCGTGCAGGTCGGACCCCTTGGCATCTCCCGCACGTGTCATTAAAAAACAAAGGTAAATGACGTTTTTCTCCATGGGTTTGTTAGCGTCCGGATGTCCAGACACGACGTCTGGCCGCTCGCGCGTGCAGTTATTTTTCTGCGTCATTTTACGTGTCCACATAGAGCCCGCGTTGCCTCGAACATCACCAGTGTCGAAAAGAGAGGGAGGAGGCAGCGGATGCCCAGCTACCGCTGAAAATAGGAGACATCGAGGTAAGACAGCAGAAGGCGAGGAGGGAGATGCAACACCCGATCTACTTTTGAAGCATTCATACGCAACACTTGCAACATACGTCTAAAGGCAGATGAAACACTTGAAACATGCATATGAAACACTTACAAAAACACCTAAAAACACTTGAAACCATTACAAACATATACGCAACATGCAGATAAAACACTTGCAAATATGTGTCACACATATGTAACATCCAGATAAACACACTCGCAACATACATCTGAAAAAACAGATAAAACATTAGGAACAACGGTTTGCAACATACGTGTACAACCATTACAACATATGCAACATTTCGATCTACTTTTGTAACATCCATATAAAATACTTGCAGCATACCCCTGAAACATCTGAAACACTTAAAACAGAAAGCTTGGAACATGCGCTTTCAAGCACAACATCTACTTGTTGCTTGGATAAAATAGAGGCTCGTCGACGCGGAACTCGATGCCAACGTGGAGCTCGATACTACGGAGTGACGTGAAGGTCGCCGGTGTAGAACTCTTTGGTGACACAGACCTCGGCGTAGGCGGATGGAGCGCGCCCGCAACGGAAGGCACGAGTACAGGCAAGGGCGGCGTGAGGGAGGGCGAGATCCGTCCCGCGAGCAGGGGTGTACAGCGGGGCGGCGCGGGGGAGGCCGGGATCCGTCCCGTGAGCAGGGACGCGCAGCGTGCAGACGCCGCAGAGCGAGCGGGTGATGCAGACGAGGGCGACACGGGCGAGGTTCGTTATGAGAGCGGGCGATGCTGGTGGGGTTCGTCCGGACAGACGAATGACCGAACAGGTGCATTATCGTTTTCTCAACAACAAAAAAGGTAAAATGACGTGCGTGCACACAAAGGTAGTAAAACATTCGTACATGGAGATGAGAGTAGTTCATGTTTTGGGCAAATCAACAGTAGCTAAATGGAGTGGCAACCAAGCGTCAAAGCTCGAATATGAGAGTCGAGTCGACTACTATTAATTCACGTTATTTTGAGCTTGCCGTCCATTCGTTTTAGCCTTGCAACTCAAGGTCTCACAAGATACCTACAAAGTATCACGTGAACAAAGGTCACCGTGGGTTCCTCAAGTATCCAAATAAAAATCGTATATCTTGGGAATAAGCAATCTAATAAATCTATACGAAATAAATAAAAAAATAACATCTTGGAAGTGGGGACTAGCTCTTATGAAAAAAAAGAGTATATATGATTTCAATATTAAGGCCTAAATGCCCTTATGAAAATACCCCGTTAAATTAATCTTCTATAGGCAAAGTCCATTAAATATAACAGAGTATTTTCACTTTTAAGCTTCACGGACAACTCATATAGTCTTTTTTTTTTCTCACCCGCAGCAATGCACGAACATATCCTTTAGCATAAATAAAGAAGTTATAAGCTTTTAGTGCATCTGTAACTTTAACGCATGAGTCTGGGTGGGTGCATGTCCATTTTCGTCAAAGCTAGAGCATGGCTGATTTGGTGGTGCACCTTGATGATGAAGTTGGAAGGCTCCATAGCACGAGGTGATCGGACTACTCCGATGAGAGTGAGGTGAAAGGAACTAGAGGAACCAAGTGTTGGATGGGAACTAGAACAAGATGCATGGAAGGGGGGTGGCGAGCAAAGAGGCAACGGAACACGCATTAATTAATTTGCTTTTGGGAGTTTTCACGACCAATCACAGAAACAAATTGAGAGATATAGGGCTAGGAGAAAACGCTAATGCTGTGGTACGGGCGTCCGTCCGTCCGAACGCCGCACTTCCTAGGCCTGAGCACTACCAGCCCAATAGATCTACTCCCCTCTACCTTCATTCTTTTACGGTTTACCCCAAAAAAAGACAGCGACATATCCAACTCTCACGACCACCGCAGATTTCCCCATTGCTTGCCTTCTCTAGCGTGACCACCTCCGCTTCCTCTGCCCCGGGGGCCCTCCCCCGCCTCCGTGACGTGAGGCTCCGCCGCTAGAGTCGCGCCTGCCGTCCACCCCTGCTCTCATCGCTGGAGCCGGCGCTGGCGTCCCCCTCGACACCTCCTCCTGCAGCTGGAGATGGTGAGGGCGTCACGACCGTGCCGTACTTCACGCCCGCCTCAAGGCTCCTCATGCCCCGATGCCTCCAGCAGAAGAAAGCTCGCGACGACTAAATATGTGTTGCTCTTCGCCCCGCCACCTCCGAGCCCCGATCTGCCCATCGAGGCGGTTATCGAGTTCCTCAATGTGCCTGACATGGTGGTCGCCATCCACTAGAGTGTCGTGCATGACATGTTGCAAGCGTATGTTTCAAGTGTTTCAGAGGTATGTTGTAAGTGTTTCATATGGATGTTGCAAAAGTAGATCGGGATTTTGCATTTGCTGCAATGGCTATACACGTATGTTGCAAACGTCTATTCCAAATGCTTCATGTGTTTTTTCAGACATAAGTTGCAAGTGTGATTATCTGGATGTTGCATATGTTTCACACATATGTTGCAAGTTTTTCATGTATATGTTGCATATGCTTGCAATGGCTTTCAAGTGTTTTTCAAGTATTTTGCAAGTGTTTCAGACGTATGTTGCAAGTGTTTTATCTGTTTCGGACGTTTGTTGCAAGTGTTTGGATGCTGCAAAAGTAGATCGTGTGTTGTATATGTTGCAATACGCTAGAAAAGTAGAGGAGGCGCGGGGACCCATGGACAACGTCTGGACGGCGCAGGCCCCGCATGGGCATGCAAAATGCAGGCGCGGGGCGGGGGCGTGCTGGCGCTAGGGCGAGTGTGGAGTGCATGCGTGTGCGGAAAATGAAGTGCAACGCGGGTGTTCGTCCAGACGTTCGGGCGCTAGCAGTTTCCGAAAGAAAATCCTACTTGTGCTTGCATAGTTGCATTAGTGAAGTATAAAAAGAGGTGGTAAATATTTGATTTCCAAACTTAACTAAAGCGAGAAATCATATTGTCAAATAGCATCCTAGAAGTGCATTGGGGGACAGACGGAGTACGAAAGGCTAGTGGAATGGAAAAGAAAATCCTACTCTTACCTGTATAGTTGCATAAACGAAGTATATAAAAGATGGTAATATTTGATTTTTAAACTTAATTGAGATTTCATATTGTGAAACGGCATCCGGAAACACATTGAGGGACATATGTAGTAAGAAACGCCAGCGGAAAAGAAAATCTTACTTATGCTTGTATAGTTGCATAAATGAAACGTAAAAAGGATGGTAAATATTTGATTTCCAAACTTAATTAAAGCGAGAATTCATATAGCGAAACAATATTAAATTAATAAAAAATTGCCCTAGCACATATATGGCATGTGTGCGAGCTTGCCCTAGGATGAAGGTGGCCAGAATCTTACATATATCTTTCATGAATTTTTGTAATTCTAAGCTTTGGTTTGATGTTGCAAAGGGTGCTTGCCGCACTCAGTCACCGGACGTCGACCAGGATGCTTGGATAGCCTTTGAACTGGCCCATCTTCCTTCGGTTCCCCCGTACGGGACATTTGCGACGTTGCGAATTGTCTCGGGAAATAGGGCCGCATTGACGGCTCAGCTCGGAAAAAAAAAAAACCGTGTGCGTGAAACCAACTCCTCCCAAGATAAAGGCCCATCAGGCCATCACACGGAGTCACAGCCCAACTAGCTGGAGTAGGTAGAGGCTTTGTTGTGATCTTTCGAGTCGAGACTAGTACCGGTATGCGACGACGGAGGTTGTACAATGTACGTTTAAGGTTTGGAACGTGTGACTAACCGTATCGGGCCATAACTCTTTTTGGCTATTTATTTTTGTTGTTAGTGATCTAGACATATATAAAATTTTCGTCTATTTATTTCTATCGGTAAATTTATATTTCCAAGAACTATTATAGACAAGTACATATAATTTTTTCATTGTTCAACTTGCTCCAGAAATTTTCTATTTTTAGAAGCTCTTATACACAGCTTGTATACATAAGTATACAAGTTTTTCGCTATTCAACATATGTAGAAAGATAAATGAGTTTTGAAAAGAATTCACTCAACTATATTTTGTTTCAAAAACAGTTCATAACAGTCGGACATAATATTTTTTCATAGAAAAACAATGTAAAATACAAATTATAGTAGAAAGAAGTTTTGGACACTTTTCAAATAAGTTTTGTACTATACATAAGTTCTAAGGAGGTGGACGTAAAGTGGAGGTTGATGGTCTAGTTGTAGATAGACATAGCAAATAACTTTTATTGTGGTCCATTGCCTGGAAGTAAGCATAGGTAGAGAAAGTAAAATTTGCTCTGAAGACTGAAGAGTACATGCCGTCGTGATGTGTGGACCATTAGATGTCTATCGTGATTTATGCGCAACAAAAGCTCCTATTGTGCATATATCACGATACGTCCACATCATGAGAGCACGTAATCTTGAGGGAAAAAAAAAAAAATTATGTTTGACGTAGGCCGTGTTCGTCCTGGACGGAACGCACATGCAGATGGCACCAATGCCACCATCCTAAATGGATGGGCTGCTCCTACCCGTGCACTAGCGAGGGCATCTTACTACTCCTGTTAATTTGTTTTTACATGATCACATAGATCTTAGCCATTAAAAGTTTGTTTGGTTCATAGTTGGACAGTGGTGCCTGACATAGGCAGCACTTCTAGGCGTTGGAGCTTGGGATCTTAGACGTCTAGGGCTAGACGTGCTTCCTTGGCCTAAGTTGTCTGCCATGGACTCTAATCCAAACTGTCCTTAAATTATTAGACCCTATTTTGGTTTTGCCAACTTTGACGATCACATCAGAGTAAACTAAGATGGCTAAAGGGGTGGCTACTACTTATGTTGATTAGTACCTAACTAAATGGAGACAAAAATCAGAAAATGCACCAAATTTTTGGGTTGACCTTTATTTCGTCATGAACCAAGCAGTACGAAAGCAATAGCAATATAGTAACCGTCTCTGTATATAAGAGACAGAATATCATGTTACTGATGTTGTCCATACTCCATATCATAGATGTAATTTAGAGATACACTACTATACTATATTTGTACCTTTCACAGCCGTGTCGTAACCCACATCGCAGTCTAATTTTGGCCCCGGCAGTAAGCTGTCGATAATGATGGTCATAGCCTTCACCATCGTCATCTGGGACCGATTGCGGTGTACACTAACACCGCCGATTGACTAATGATCCGTCTGTGATTAGGTCCTTACTTCAGTCGCAATGGAGCATGATCCGGCTGTGGATGTACACTAACACCGCCGCATTGGCAAATGATCCGACTATGTCGAGGCTATCAAAACCGTCGTGTGGGCACATCAACTACCTGTGTAGTGGTCACCAGCACCGTCACTTTGTACTTCGACCCGACTGTTAGCGGTGCGGGTTCACTGTCGCTTCGACAGCCGAGATGCCTGTGTAGAGGTTAACACCACCGTCACTTCAGCGTATGATCCGTCAGTAGAAAGGTCATGGTCACCGTCGCCTTGCAGCATGATCCGCCTTTGATGATCGTTTAGTCGGTGTCGGGTTACTAAACGATTCGGTGGTGATACACTTTTATCCTTGCCGCATAATATGTATAGCGACGGTGTTGGACGTTTGCACCACCAACGACGGTGGTGATAACAAAACAACAAACGACCCTTAATAGCTTACTGAACACAAAGCATACATATATAATCACTGCATCCATAAACCATGTTCTTACAATAACAATGGACGCTTACCATAATATCTTTCTCAACTGATGTCCTAACACAAGCGGTACATAGATTGCAAACTAAAGGTACTGATCTCTACAGGCTTACATAGCTAAACGTCATAGCTGTGCTCCTCCTATGTGGCACTCCTGCTTGCTAGGCAAAAATAAATATAATTAGTGCATCCTTCGAATTGATAGACAATGCACCATGGAACCCTCTTCTTCCTCCTAGCCAATGTAGGAAAATTGTTCAAAAGCACTCAGACTCCACCTGCACAAAGCAGCACAATTAATAATATTCAACACATCATCCTTTAGTTACGAAGACCAAATTAGCCTATATATAGAATCAAAACAACTACCTACCTGAACAAAGGCATGACGTAATTACAACAAAATACAGCATATGCACCTTTACTGCTCTGCTAATGACTCCATGAACAAGGGAACATAAAGAAGATAGTGAGGTCCGTTGCTCATACATGATAGTTTCCAGGTACTTCTAGGATAGCCGATGGCCCGGGCAGGGAGGACATGAACTTTACTGCAGTTCATGTCATATGCAAGCAGTGATTTGTCCTCCCCAACAAGGAAAATCAAATTTCATTCTAGATGAACTGCAGTCACTCTATAGGCCGCATCACAAACCTCGGTATCAATTTCAATATTCTTCTTTTCAAATAGCTCCAGCGTGGTCACCTTATGCTTTAATGTCCATTTACTAGTACCATAGTCTTTAAGGATCCAGATTGAAAGCTCATACCTATTCAAAGTATCAACAATACATAAACACAACTGACCCTGAGCTTCATCGATGGAGATTGCATCACCAGTTGGCCTACGAATTTTTCTCCATGTCTTTCCCTCCATATCAACAACAAGTATCTGGGTGAACTCCAGCATGTGCATAAAACCATTAACAAACACACCTTTTCCATATGTGGATACTATAATACCATCGCCCCATTCAGATTCTTTAAAGATCCATGCTCTAGTTTTAGATGAGTAGATGTTGACACCTAAGGAGTCATCATCGTTGATTCCATATTCAAACACATGGAAGTGCGAGGAGATTGTCGGATCGAACCCTAAGCGAGCTGAACCATAAGAATGGTTGCTACCCGGCAGTAGCAACCATTTCTTAGTCACTGGATTGCAGACAACATAGCGAAATCTAGAGTACCAAAAGAGGATGAGGCCCTAGGAGCAATATGAGATCACGGCATCCTGAATGGGGAAGGGCAAGAAGGACAAGGATGGGTATTCATCGTTGACGCTAGTGAAGTTGCCTTTGCATTTCCAGCCACGGTAGAGAATCTAGCATGAATCTGGGGCAACTCCTTATGGTACTCGAATCCCGAGATGAGGCTATTATAGGAGCGACATATACACTTACAGCTACACAAGGAGTGGGCGGTGAGGTGGCTGAGGATGAGGACCAAGACATGGTCTGAGAGGATGGCCACTTCGTTTCTCTTATTGGGGGCCTCCTCCTCCATCTTGACGAGGATCTGGTGGAGCGGGGATGGCGATGGAAGCGGCAGCGCTATTGCCTAAATCGGAGAAGGAGCGACTATGGAGATGTGTTCGTGAGCTCGTTAATAATCAGATAGAAGCTTCATTCATACTCAGATGAGTGAAGAAGGGAATAAAAATTCAAGAACAATGCATAAGGGTAGTGCGAAAGCATTACCATTGCCTTTGGATCTTGCGGCATTGAGCTCGAGCGACGACGGTGGTGATGAGTACCAGCCTGGTCATCGGTGGATCTATGTTGTCTACCGGCCAGTGAGGCATACCATTGTGGAGCACTAGCTTGTCGGCGGTGACTGGCGGCTTGCACGCCACTGAGGAGGGGTGGTCATGCAGTTCAACACTAGGGAGCCAGGGCAGTGATGAGGAACATCATCACTAAGAAGGAGAAAGATATGGTGGGGAGCGTCCTTTGTAAGCAACTATATCAGACGTGGGAATGCAAATTTCTACCAAACTTTATAAATATGTGTGGGAGTGACATGTAGGACTCATGCGCGGGCTTGGAAATTGACGAAAGTGGCGGTGAAGGCTACCGACGGTGATGATTGGGAGATGTTAGCACCTACTAATGATAGACGTGTCATACGGAATGGAACGTTCAAGTCACAGCAAACAGAGATGAACTCAAAGTAATAACTACTAAATATTATGAACATTTTTATTCAGAATGCAGAGGCATGTTATAATCTAACTACTCATGGGGAGCGTTATGAATGATGTCCTCTACATCCACCGTGGCCAAGACGCCATCGCCCACGATGGAGAACTCGCCGATCGGGTTCTAGCGCTGCCGATAGCTCTTCTCTCCCAGGAACCCTAGCTCCACCACGGTCAGGTCCTCACCCAGCCGAAGCTAGGAGGCGGCCATGGCCGAAGCGACCCCTAGGTGAATGCAGTACGTGGCCCCTCCATGACCCGCGGTGGCACGGTGCAGAGGCGGTCCGCCAGGGTCGTCCCCACAGGCGCAGGAGGCGAAAGCACGTGGATGGCGTTGCCTACTACCGCGTGGAGGTCCTAGTAGTGCCTGCTACTCTGAGATGCTGAAGGCTCTAGTTTGATTTTGGTGAATTGATGAAACCCTAAGTGCTAACCTAGTTTATCTAAGTGATCATGAGATAGGTAGCACTATTCCAAGTGGTGGAGTAATGGTGAAGATCGTGATGATGGTGTGGTGACCATGATGATCAAGTGCTTGAACTTGGAAGAAGAAAGAGAAAAACAAAAAGCTCAAGGCAAAGGTGAAACTTGATAGGTGCTTTTTGGTTTGGTGATCGAGACACTTAGCAAGTGTGATCGCATTTAGGATAGATGGTCGTACTATTAAGAGGGGAGCTCTTATTGGACAACTTGATCATCTAGTGCCACTAGGTGTTGAAATACTTACATTGCATTTTATCCCTAGTGCACAAATGGTGAGAAGTGATTAACCTTTGAAATTGATTGTGAAAATGCTAACACACTTGCACATGATGGTGAAACACTTGGAGTGTTAGCACATTTTGCAAAGGTGGTGAGAATGGTGGAGAGAAGGAGGCAAAACTCAGCTTGGGGTGCTGCAACGAGGGCAACACCACCCCTTGTCCGATGCACCGCCACCCCTGTGGCGGTGATCGGCTGAGAGGCCGAGAGCAGCGAGTTGCCCTGGGGGCACCGCCACTGCTAGGGCGGTGCCCACCTGGATGTGGCCGAAGTAAGCTGGTGTAGTGGCTGGCACCGGAAGTGGCATTGTGCACCGCCACAGGAACGACAGTGCACCGCCACCCTATCCGGTGGCACCGCCCCTTTTCAACAAAGAGCGGGTGAAATGGAGTTGGGCACCGCCGTGGGCACCACCGCCCTGAGGGCGGTGCACTGCCATAAAAGTCCAGAGAGGAGGTATTTCGGGGGGGTTGGCTGGTTGGTCACCGCCACCCTAGGGGCGGTGCCACCGTCACCCTATCCGGTGCCCCAATGACTAGTTTTTAGCCATTGGAAAGTGACCGTTGGGACGAGCACCACCATGTCCGGTGCCAGGCACCGCCGTGTCTGATACCCTCGCAGAAAGCTGCTCCAAAGGGGTAACGGCTCTATTTGCTTGTGGGCTTATAAATAGAGCTAGTGGCTGGCCTTGGCCACTCTCTTGGCACTTCTAATAGCTACATACACCCTTTGAGAGCTGAGCACACCACTCCACTCACTTGCACACTTGATTTCATCATCTTGAGTGAGATTGGAGAGCCTCTAGTGCATTGCTTAGTGTTCTAGCATCTTGTGGCACTAGTTGGGTGATTTGGGCTGGTGGAGTTCTTGTTACTCTTAGTGTTTGCCGACACCTAGATGGCCTGATGATTAGTGGAGCTTTGAGCGGAGGAAGGTGAATGTCTTTGGCTCCGATCATTATGATTATGAGGAGTTCTTGTGCCTTCCCCAGTGGAGCGCCAAAGGCAACTCTAGTGGATTGCTCATAGCTTGATCCTCATCTTGTGTTGGTTGTGCGGCACCCGATTATGGGTTTGGCATGTGATGCCAATTAGCACGTGAACCTTGTTAGTGAATCGCCACAACGAGGACTAGCTTGCTAGTAAGCAAGTGAACCTCGGTAAAAAAATATTGTGTCATCTTGCCTGAGGATTTCTTGGTATTCATTGTGATTGATTGTGATCATCTTGTGATTGGCTCATACCTCGACATGTCGGTATAAACATCACCACCTTTCTTGCATTTACATTTCTAGTGTTGCTTTGCTCTTTAGTGTAATTAGTTTTGAGAGCAAGCTTGTGTCCAGTCTAGTGGTTAGTGTGGCTCTTTAGTTAGTCTTTGAGAGCACACTAACTTAGTGTAGTGACATAGCCATTGTATGCTTAGAGATCATAGTCACTAGAATTGTGGTAGGTGGCTTGTATTTTTAGTAGGCTAGCGCAACACTCGCTTCACCGTTTAATTGTCTAACATCTTTGTTAAGTGTTGTTGTAGAAATTTTTAATAGGCTATTCACCCCCTCTAGCCATTAGGACCTTTCATTCGCCATCCGAGAGGAGACACGAGCGTTGTCCTTGGCTACCTAGCGAAGGCGGATCGCCTCTGTCGCCTTGCCCTGCGCGGCGATTAGCTGCTCCTGGACGGCTGAAAAGGAGATAAGAAAATGCTACAACTAAAGACATGATGTCACACGTAGTGAAAGAGCAAGATCATATCATGTCGAATGCCTTACCAGCGAGGCGCGCCTGGGCCTCGGTAGTGGCAAGCTCTGCCATGGCCGTTTCCCGCTTTGTAGCAGCAACAGAGAGGCACAGCCGGTCTGCCTCCTGGCTCACCTCACAGAGGGCGGAGGTGGCCACGTCTAGATGCTCCACCAATGTGAGGACATCATCTGCCCCCCGTCATCATCGCTGAAGATAGCCAGAAGCGAAGATCGGCTCTCTGGTGGCAACGCCATCGAGCTGCCCTGCTCGTCTTGTCGCAGCATTGCACGAAAGTGGGGATGAGCAGGGACAACCTCTGGCAACTCTTCCATTGGGCGCTTCGTTGCTCGATCCACCATTGGACGAGATGTGAAAGATGGGGTGTCGAGGCAGAGCACCGGATGAAGAAGATAGAATGAGAAGATAGGTAAGTGTAACAAGTTTGAGAGAAAAGGAATCATGTACTTGCTTCCCCGCCTTAGCCTATGCTTTTATAGAAGGATGGGGCTTCGATTGCACTGAGCAAGAGTAGGAGTTAAGGCGAGGCCACGTCTCGCATGATCTTAGTGGAGCATGCTTCTTTCAGCGGAAGTAATGGTGATGGAACGATGTTGGAAGTTGGACGAAGAAAATTGACTCGACCACACAACTTAGCCCCTCTTGCGCTAACCACGATCTTAGGGGAGATGAAGTGACGAACCGCTAGCCTATTTTATTCTTATCGATTGCTTTGAATTATCTTTTGTAATGACAAATGTGGGTAATTTACATGCAAAATTAGGGGGTTCACATGGTTTACATACACGGTTTACACCTTTGGGGCCTCTAATTAGTAATCATAAGATAGTAAGATAAAAGATTCTTTCATTCTAATTTTTTTCGCATTTTCATACACGATTTACGCGATTCACACGGAGGATGACGATTGACTTCCCTAAGATGTTCGACATCCCCCCGCTGTAGAACCTTCAAGAATGGAGGGATCATAAAATCCCAAGAGGGTTTTTAGAACTCACCTTGCTCCGCTCGGATCCCCCTCCCCAGTGCTCTGCTCTGCCATGACGTCGCTCCCCGACCCGAGGATCCATCTTTTGCAGCCGCCGCGCGTGTCCTTGTTCCATGGAGAAGCTCACAACGGATGTGACTGATGAGATTGCTAGCCGCATTGCTGTGGCTACAGTGGATCCCATGGAAGATCTTGGTAGGTTGCGAGCAACCTGTTCGCATATGTGTAGGGTGTGCGGCGATGCCATAGTGGGACAAAGTATACCACTATGGCGGGTGCTGCTACATGGGATACACCTTGAGACCTAGAACTGGTTCTACGACCACGAGTACTGCACCAAGCTCATCGCCAGGCTTGCTAGCGTCGACAACCCAGAGGCCTACTTCTACGCTGTGATGCGCTCATGCCGTGGCTCGACATGCTTGAGTGCTCTGCCATGGCAGGCCATGATGTTGCTGCATTGGTTCTCTCCCTTGTGCTCCACAGGTCCAATAGCGGTGCCGGCAATGACAACATTGCCCGACAGTGGTTGAGGAAGGTCAGAGGTGATGAAGTAGGCCCGATGGTGAATGTGACGTGGAAGAATGAGATATGTACACAGCGCCTCCAATAGGCCATGTTTGTGTTGCAGGACTTGGTTGGGTGGCTGGCGCCGGGTGTGGCAGAACCTCCTAAATTATAGGACCCACATGCACCTGTCACTGTCCAACGACCTCTGACGACTATGCATATGTTTCTGGTAACTTAAGAAGACTGTCGGGTGTCCTCGGGGAACCCCGAATCATCCACAATTTCCAAGCAGGATCCCATTACAGAGTCATTGCAGTATTACAACATTTATTCAAATATCTACATCAGAGTAAATTAGCGGAAGTCTTACGATAACTTAGTTTACAAACCAGTTGTTTCAAACCTTACAAACTAAGTTTGATATTATTACAAACCATAGTAGTAGTGGAGTGGCATTAGTACATTATACAAACACACAATATAAGTATCCTGCCCAAGGATCACACATTCACTTATCGTCATCGACCTGAACAACAGTCATGCAGCACGGTCCAAAATAGACCTGCTCATGAGGCTCACCTGCAATAAGGGTCAATGAACCCTGAGTACAAAAGTACTCAACAAGACTTAACCGAAATAAAACTGAGAAGACTCAGGAATGCAGGCTCAGGGATTCAAGGTATGGCTTTAGCAATGATCAAAGTTCTTTTGCGTAAAAGCTCTTTAACAAAATTCTTTATATCAACATTTTTATCTTCGAAAAGATCATATACAAAGCTGACATGATCCGTAATTGGATCATGAAACTTCATATCCCATACCTTCTCAAACCTTACTCAAGTTCTAGTTATTAAACTACGATGATGACAGTGAGTTGAGTCTCCCATAACCGAGGAGCAATAACGATTCGAACCGATTAAACCCAGCTGGGGATTCCAGACCACACGACATATGTAGGTCCCTGACCTACATATACCAACCTACCCTCAGGTCCTCTAAAACAAGAATGGGTCCGCGCCACCCGAGAATACAGTACTCCACCAATCCAGCCCATTGCCATGTGCGTACATGCTATTCCCGCCATCTCTCCACTCCCAGTGCGTGAGTAGCCATTCTCGTAATAGAATAGCCGAGTTAAGGCTTACATCTCATGCAATTCAACAACGGACGGACCTTAATCGACATAGGCGGAAAGAAGCTGCTCACAAGACCTCCATGTCTTGTGGCTCTCACACACCGAGTCCGCCCGGTCTAGATTTATTATTCCACCAGCTCGTATCACATGATAACATAAGTAACCAAACGTAACCAAAGATCCATTTAAAACTCGCGGGTGATAGGTAATCACCCGACTTTTATCTGTCTAAGCATGGCTAAGCATAACTAGGCATTTATGAAGTAAAACTGGTAACAAGGCAGATATGGAAAAACAAGGTTGGTAATACACCATTTAGGTTTCCACTTGACTCCTAATCACTTAATGCAGTATATAAAAGCAAAAGCGATAAAAATTTGTAAAACACAAGGTAGGTTTAAATGCATCCGGGGCTTGCCTTGGTTCACGGAAAAGTCAGGTTCCTGAGACGTTCCACAATTATCAGATCCGACCTCAACAGACGGATAAACCTCCTCCGCAACTTGATTAACTACCACGTGTTCACCTTCGTTCACTACACGTAGTAATAATACCATGTTTAACATGATGCGAGATACAAAAATAAGATGCTCGATGATGGATGCAAAATTAACAACTTGAATACAACTTTCCTTTGTGGTACAGTTACAAGTCAAACTAACTAAACCTTTTTTGTAACTGTCGGGTACCATAAAACGGGGTACCCCGAGCGTACACCAAAAGAGTCACTTAAATCCCATCAACAACAAAGCTAGAAGGTAAGCCATGGGTTCACCACTAGCCCCGACCAAGCCCACCGGCTCTCCGCCTCACCTGAGGCCTCGCACAGGAGGTCTCAACACCCTGACAGAATCTCCGCCTCGCACGAGGCCTCTCGCGAGAGGCCTCGGCAGAGAGCCCAATCCCCGTCTCGCCCGAGGCCTCGTGCGTCCAGCCTCGAGCAAGACAGCTATTCTCCGTATCGCTCGAGGCTGGCTTGTCAATAACCCGTCACTCCCGCCTCGACCGGTCTTCCCGATAGCCTGTCACGTCCTATTAATGCGTCAACCACTCCCGCAATCTCAGCCGGACGGCGGCTCGACACCACGGAGTGGCCGACGGGACAAGAAGTCGCACCAACACCATACCGGCTGAGACAGGGCGCGGCGAGGATTACCGGCCACTGTATTCTGGCGCTGTACCCACGATCAACGCCCGCACTGTGCCCCGCAATCCCCGCCCCGAAGACAACGTGGCATGGGAAGTCTGGCCCGGGTCATCATCGCCTCCGAACCAGCGTACCAGCATGACCGCTCCCTCCAAGCCTCGGCACCCTACGACAGGGCCTCGGCCATCTCGAGATTCACATCTACCAAGACCCCCACCACGGTTTGGCCTCGCCACCAACCGAGCCTCAGCCTCGCGCACAGTCAGTCCACAGCGACCCGCACACTGACCGCCACGCCCGCTTCGAGGCAGCCCTGGAGCTCCCATGACGCACAGGATCGGATGTGACCAGCACGTCGCCCCAGCGCTTCAAGGACGGACCACTCCAACGACCATGCCGCCACAAGAACAGGCTACAGGGCTCGGACATGTGCCTCCGTTCGCACGACGCCGTATAGTTAGCACATGTACTACCCCTGTCCTCCCTTCAACTATAAAAGGAAAGGACTTGGGCCATTTCTAGGGGAGACAGGCACTCACGAAGAACAACACCCTGTAACACGCACACTTCCCTACCGCCTGAGAGCAACGTCTCAAGCAGCCCACATCACTCCCCGCCGAGACCTGAGACTAGCTCCCTCTCTCACCTAGCTTGTAACCCCCTACTACAAGCACTTCGGTGCAAGGAATACAAGATCGATCTCTCAGACTGGACGTAGGGCACCAATTGCCTGAACTAGTATAAGCCTTGTGTCTCTTTGCATCACCATCTAGGATTGGGAATACGCAGCACAAATTCACTAGTTGGTTGAGGATCCCTCGGTCCAAAACACCGATAGTTGGCGCGCCAGGTAGGGGCCTCTGCGTGTCAGTTTCATCATCCCAACAAGTTCCGGATGGCAAACCTCGTACGACCGCTGCGTCTCGGCATGGTGGTTTGGTTTGGGAGCCTAGAGTTCATGTCTCTAGGGCACGAGTACGACATGGTACTCCTCACACCCTGAGCCCCCGCCTGCCAACGATGACGTCACGCACCGGCAGCCCAGGCGCAGGCGACGCCCGGGCGGCCGCTCTCACCGCGCTCGCCGGACATGACGCGAGCAGGATCACCCCGATGCTACGCGAACTCAGGGCAACTCGCCGCTCTCCGTCGGTATCCTACAACCAGCTGTTGGCGCAAGGTCCCTGGTTGGGGACCTATCTAGCCTGAGCCTAGACAAGGGAAAAACCCTGGTGGCACCCGGCGACGCCCCGACATCAAGCTCCGCTCCACCACTCCGTGAGGAGCCAACTCCGGCGGAGCAGAGCCAGGCGACGGCACCATCTACATACCCCTTTGGGTTGAGAAATGCCGCTGCCTCTTATGCTCACGCCTATGCTTCCGCTCACATGGTTCTCTCAGGGCGCCGCCAGCGCTTCGTTCTCGACTTCGACACCATCGTGTCGACCCACACCCACGCCGACTCCTCGAAGGAGGATGAGGCATGGGCTGGAGCGGATTTCTCCGACCTCCACGACCGCGAAACCATGCGCCGCTTCTTGGCCACAAGTGACTATTGCTTTGGCTACTCCGATTCTGACGATGAAGGTACTTACGATCCCCCTCGTGAGTGCTTCCATGTCGGACTTGGGATGCCAAGCACGGGCGACGAGGATGAGGGGGTAGGCAACCGCACTCCGCTTCATCAGGGAACGGGCGATGCCTCGCCTTCACGCATTATCCCACCGGCAGTATGAAACGAGAACCTTGACCTCAGATAATTTCGACGCCCGGACCTGGAGCAGCTCCGCGAGCTTCAGGCCAAGGTCGAGCAAGATTGACTCCTTCTGCAATAGCTCTGAAACACTGTCGAGCAGGAGCAGCAGGGCCGCGCTGACGGTGGAGGAGCCCGACGACGGGCTCGTGACGTGCACCACCGCATCAACGTCGACGAAGGGGACAATCGTCCCCCAATCTTCAATCACGCTAGCCAGAATGTCGTGGCTGCGGCGATGCTAGTGCGCGCGATGCCTGAGCCCTCCACCATGGAAGGGCGACGGGTTCACGGTGAGCTCCGAGATCTCCTCGAGACCGCCGCAGTGCAGCAGGCTGAGAGTTCCGCCTCCCGGCGGCGCGGTGCCGTCTCGGACCTCCCCTCAGCACTACATCGGCAGGATAGGGAGGCCTCGGTTCGTCCTAAGCCCACTCGGGCACCGACAATCAACAGGGCCCCCCCCGGTCCACGACCGCCTTGACAACCGATGTGAGGCGCAGGGTGACCACGAGGTGGTCGGCCGACGACGACGCCACGACAGTGAGGGGCTCGCCCGAGGCTACCATCCGCATTGGGGCGGTCGCTACGACAGTGAGGAGGACCGCAGTCCTTCTCCCGAACCGCCCGGCCCCCGAGTCTTCAGCAGAGCCATCCGCAACGCTCAGTTTCCAGCCCGGTTTCGCCAGCCAGCCAACCTCACAAAGTATAGCGGCGAGACCAGCCCTGAGCTCTGGCTCGCCGATTACTGCCTGGCTTGTCAGCTAGGCGGCGCGGACGATGACCTGCTCATCATCCGCAACCTCCCCTTGCTCTTATCAGACTCGGCGCGAGCCTGGCTCGAGCACCTTCCTCCCTCTCAGATCCACGACTGGTGCAACTTGGTTAGGATCTTCGTCGGGAATTTCCAGGGCACATACGTGCACCCTAGAAACTCCTGGGACCTTAAGAGCTATCGCCGGAAACCAGACGAGTCTCTCCGAGACTTCATCCGGCGCTTCTCTAAACAGTGCACCGAGTTGCCCAGCGTCGGCGATTCAGAGATCGTCCAGGCTTTTCTCTCTGGCACCACCTGCCGAGACTTGGTCTGAGAATTAGGCCGGAACATGCCGCGCTCAGCTGCCGCGCTCCTCGACATCGCCACCAACTTCGCCTCGGGCGAAGAGGCTGTAGGGGCCATCTTCCCCGAGAACGACGCCAAGGGGAAGCCGAGGGATGAGGCCCCCGAGGCCTCGGTTCCCCACCTCCCCAAAAGAAAGAAAAAGGATCGCCAGGGGAAGCGGGCCGTCCTCGAGGCTGATCTAGTCGCAGCCGCAGAACGCAAGAATCCCTAAGGCCCCAGGGGCCCCAGGCCTTTCGACGACATGCTTAAGAAACCCTGCCCTTACCACTAAGGCCCGATAAAGCACGCTCTCGAGGATTGCTCCATGCTATGGTGTTACTACGCCAGGCTCGGGCTCCCCGACGACGACGCCAAGCAGAAGGGCGCCGGCGACCGGGACGATGACAAGGACGACGGGTTCCCTGAGGTACACAACGCCTTCATGATCTTCGGCGGACCCTCGGCGTGCCTTACGGCGCGGTAGCGAAAGAGGGAATGCCGAGAGGTCTTCTCGGTCAAGGTGGCCACTCCCCGGTACCTCAACTGGTCTCGGGAGGCGACCACCTTTGATCGAGATGACCACCCTAACCATGTTTCGAATCCTGGGCAGTACCCACTTATTGTCGACCCGATCATCGGCAACACCCGACTCACCAAGGTGTTGATGGACGGAGGCAGCGGCCTCAATATCCTCTACGCCAGCACCCTGGAGCTCTTGGAGATCGACCGGTCGAGGCTCCGAGGTGACGCCGCACCTTTTCACGGCATCGTGCCTGGGAAACGCACGCGGCCCCTCGGGCGCATCGTTGGTCTCGGCAATACAATGACACTGTAAGGGAGACTCGGCTCTGCCTCCGCAGAACCGAATCTCCCTCGGGGGCTAGATGAGGGATTCCCCCTAAGTCCCGCGCGCCATTTTTTAGTCGTTTTTTGAAAAAATTCCTACGCCAAACCCTCTAGCACGCTCTGACGAATCGGTTGCGGAAAACCCAAGGACCAAAAGCCCGTCTCAGGGCCAGAAGGCCGGTAGAGTCGCGAGACGGCCTAAGCCTCTAGGCTACGGCGCTCCCTCACCACGTTTCGCCTAGGGGACGGCTTAGGCTCCAAAGAGGTTTTTTGCAAAGAAATCAGATCAGAGACAACAAGAGGGCAGAGGCTCGGAAATACAAGACGAACGATTAAAGAAACACGAGTACTTCAAAAGAAAGGCCTCCACGGCCACCAACGTTACGATACATAGTTAATTCCTATCCTATTTACATGGCCGCTTGGGCCCAGGTCAAGTCTCAGGACCCCCGGCATCGACAGATGGCCGGGGAGGGACCACCTCCTCTTCAAACAACGTTGCCAGCGCCATGCCAGGGCCTTCCGCTGCCTCCAACAGCTTCGTCACCACCTCATCGGCCTCATCGTCATCATCGGGCAAGACGTAGCCATCGCTGATGGCTTGGAGGTCAACACCGACGTAGTGCGAGGCGATGACGGCCAGTGCGCGCTTGACGCCCATATGCAGCGCTCCTCGGAGCCGCTCACGCACTTGAACGCTCAGAGCAATCAGACGGCTCCCAAGGGAGCTGCCTGACTGAACTCCCTCGACCACTAGGGCCTCATAGGCGGCACGGGCGGCACCCTTCAGCACGTCGTGCTCCTTGATCTCGGTCTCGAGCACCGTCTGCACCATGACGGAAGCCTCGGCTGCCCAGATGACCTCCGCCTCCGACTCTACACCACAGAAAACGGAATGGGGTTGAGCGGGGGGAAAACAAGCTAAATAGGGACGGAAGCCTAAGGAACTCACCCTTGGCCTTAAGCTCCCAGTGTCGGGCCTCGACCTGAAAGGCCTCGGCTTTCTCCTTCAGGCGCTGAGCCTCGACTCTAGAAGCCTCGGCCGCCCTGGAAGCTTCACTCCCCAGCTCTGCGTCACACCAGGAAGTTAGGAAGCGAACATAAGGAAAAGAAAATAAAATGAGGGGACTAGGACTCACCCTCGGCCTTTCCCCTCCAAACCACAGCCTCGGTTTGCGAGGCCTCAGCCGCTGCAAGGGCCTCATCCAAAGCGCCTTTTGTCAGCTGGTGCGCACTCTGTTCCGCTCCTAGCTACCCAGCAAGAGCCTTGCCCGAGGCCATGGCTTCTTCGGCTCGAGACCTGAAGGCATCCCGATCATTGGCCACGCGGGTGAGCTCCTCCTCCAACTCCTTGACCCACGCCGCTAGAGGAGCGAGCTGCTCCTGAGCCGTGGCCGCCTCGACCTTCGCATCGGCACAACGAAGGCGGAGGTCCTCCACCTCTGCGCTCCGCGCCGATAGGAGCTCATTGGCGCCTGCAAGAAGGCCCTTCTGCCGCTGAAGCTAGTCCCAGACGCCCCTCTCCCACCGGAGAAAGACCGACTTCCCAAGAGACCGGGTCTCGAGCTCCTGGGGGGAAACAGAGCAGGGGTCAATCCCTACAAAGAAAACTCGAAAAAGACCACCGCATGAGAAAAGAAAGCATGAACCTGGACGACTCTGGGCAGATCGTTGGCCACCACGGACAGCGCCGTCTGTAATGACCGCTCCGCCAGCTGGCGGTACTGCTCGAACGTGTCCCAGCGACTGCCCTCGGCCGCGTCCTCGAGGGCAAACAGGGGCTCCGCCCCAGTGTCATCCCGGCTCTACCACAGGACACGCGGGTGATCCCACCTGTGGGGCTCGGGTCGTACTCGCGCGAGGGCCAAACTTCCCTCACCCGGAGCTGGAGCCGGCTGTTCCACGACACCGGCCACCTCGGCGCCGGCCATCTCCTGTGCCCGGGAAGTATCATCGGAGGAGATCGGAAGGACCTCCACCTCCCAGGCGCTTTCCTGCAACAACGGTGGGCCTTGAACCAAGGGTGCCACCGAGGCCTCCGCCGCCTTCATCTCCACTTCCTGAGCCGGCAGCCCCGCCATGATCACGGTGGCGTCGGTGGTCCCGGGGGCTCCGGCCTCCACCATCGTGGCCTCGGTGGTCTCGGGGGCTCCGGCCTCCGCCATCGTGGCCTCGGTGGTCGCGAGGGCTCCGGTACCCGCCGCAGCAGCCTCGACGGTCCTGGGCGCCGTGGCCTCTGTCGCCCCGGCATAGGGAACCCCGGGGACCTCAATCCCGGTGGCCTCGGCAGCCAAAGGAACCTCGGCCGCATCCGACCCACGGGCCTCGCCATCGCGGGGCAGAGGCGCTCCCTCCTCCTCCTGTGTCAGGGCCACCTCGGCAGCCCCTCCTTGGGAGGCCGGCTCCTTCGGGTCGGCCCTCACCGACGCCGCGCCACGTTGTAGGGCGGCTTGCGCCTCCGCCACCCAGTGGGCGATGGAGCTGGGTTAACCTTGAGCGCTTTAAGGGGCGCCAAGGTAGGCACCTCCATAGGTTGCTTCCGGCTAAGGACAAGACATTCACAGGGTCAGCACAAGACAAAAGAACGAACGGAAAGCACTGCGACCCCACCAAAAATACACCTACCTCGAGCGGGGCGGCAACCGCTTCGCCACGGCGACCCTTGTCCGCAAAGGCGGTGGCGGCGGTAGAGGCATGGCCTCCATGCCCATCGGCGCCGGTTGGTCCTCAACAGACCTCGGCGCCCCCTCAGTCCTCTGCGGGGGAAGTTGCGTCGCCTCCGCCGCCGCTTGCTCCACCGCCGCCGCCGAGCCCATCAGGCTAATGGCGCATTTGCCCAACGCCCGTGCCTCGGGCGTGTCGGCCTCGGCCCTAGAGCGGGTAATCGCCGACCCCGGGTCAGCTCCTCCTCCTCCCGGGGGTGCCGGGCTGCTTGCCAACGCCCCGGGCACCACCTCCCCTACGTCAGGGAGATGGTCCAGGGGACCTCGCCCCATCTCATCCTCGTCATCCCCGTCTGAGGCATCCGTCGATATCGACGGCGACGGGGATTCCTCCAACGGGAGGCCATCCTTCCTCTGCTACCAGCGGCGCTTATCTAGTTCCTCGCACGCGAGGATCTTCTTCGTGCGCTTCACCGCCTTGGCATCTTTCCGCTTTTTCTACGCCTCGGCGTGCGCCTGGTTGATCGCCCGCCGCCTCGCGTCCTCGGGAATGGGCGGTGGAGAGGCACGCACGTCCCTCATCCCCTGCAGGAACGGTGAACACGCATAAGGGAACGAGAAGTAAGGAGAAACAGAGGAGGCTCGGGGGCTACAGCGGCGCACGACTTACCAGCGAGAGGAACCCCCGCGACGGGCGCATCGCGATGGGGTCAGGTTGCCACCCCTCAGCTTCGCCTCCACCGTCTCCCCCACCCGACGAAGAATTTCCTCATCGGAAAGGGCGGAGGAGGACATCCGGATGTCCTCATTGGGCTCACCCGGCCTCATCTCGAACAGGCGCCGCCACCGAGCCATCAGCGGCAGCACCCTCCGACGGAGGAAGGCAGCCACGACCACAGCCGCGGTAAGGCCACGGCCCCGTAGCCTCTCCAGCCCCTCCAGAAGCGGCTGCAGCTTGGGCTGATCCTCCCTCGAGACGCCGTACTTCTACCTCTCCGGGCAGCTCCCCACAATCCGCCCAGTGTAGGGGGAAGTCCTCCGTCGTCGTTGCGAAGATAGAACCAGCTCGTGTACCATCGACGATTGGATGACGCGAGCTGGACCAGGATGTAGAGGTGCTGGCGGTCCTGGCACACTTGGAGAGTGCAGCCGCCAGCCCTCGTCGCTTTCCTCATGCCCGACGTGCCCGTCGGCTTAGTGGTATGCCCCGCCCGGAAGAGATGGAGCCACAACTCCCAATGGGGAGCAATCCCCAAGTACCCCTCGTAGACAGCGACGAAGATGGCCGCCTATGCGATGGAGTTGGGGTTGAAGTTGTGGAGCTCCACGCCATAGTAGTGCGGGAGCGCCCGCATGAACCGATCCGCTGGGACGCCGAGGCCGCGCTCGTGAAAGGAGACGAAGCTCACGACATAACCGTTGTGAGGCCTCGGCTCCGGCTTGCCCGACGGAGCGATCCACTCCAGCCTATTGGGGTCCATCACCGGATGAAGGAGTCCGCCGTCAACGAGCGACTGAAGCATCTCCGCGGTGATGTCAGATGGATCCCAAGGGCCCGCCTCGATGACAACTATGTCGCCGGCCATGGATGCGGTGGAGGGATCGAATGCGGCAGTGAGTTTCTCTCTCTCTCTCTCTTTCTCGCTCTCTCCCTGGCTCGCTCTTCTCCCTTCTTCTTCCCGGCACCCGCTGCTCTAGCGATGGCTCGATGGGGGCAGAGCTAACATAGGCAAGGTAAGGTGAGGAGGGGCGAGGCTCTTTGCGTATTTATGCAGGGTGAAGGTGAAACGGACGGGCGATGAAATCGAGGAAGTTTCCCCTGGATCCGACGCGGTTAACCCCGATCTGATTTTACCGCCCACGCGCCCACCTTTTTCAAATTAATTGCGGGAACAGTTGCGTCCCATCCGCTGACACCACGTCGTGCCCGACCGCTGTGGCGACAGGCGTCGTTCCGTCTCCCCATAAAACCACCTCAAAAGGCATGCCAGACATTGCCAAGCCGATGGGGAAGATATTCCCCCTGCCCTATTCCTTTTAGATGAAGGAACTGGGTGCTGAGCCTATTACGGTCCAGGGGTTCGAAGGCTAGGCCCCTAAGGTTTCAACAGCCGCCCCAGGACAATAGAGTCAGGGACGACCGCGGGCGAGCCCACACGGGGCCGAGGCCCAAGCAAGCGAAACGCTTGGGATGCCCTAAGTCGTGTCCGAGACCGGCAGGGAGGTCTCCGAATGGGATCCCACCGTAGGGAGGCGCCAAGCCACCGAGGCCTAGCGAATGGCCTTGACACCCACTAGAGAAACCCTCTGGTACTCTTGGAGTGTGTCTCTGGACCGCTAGCCGTCCCCTAGCGAACGGGGCACGGGCCTCCACTCGGACTTACCCGATAACAGCTCACCGGAAGTGCCAACGCTCGTGCCCACCGAGGGTAGCCTGGCACATTCCACCCCTCCTTCTGAGCGAAAAGGAAGCGTGAGGGTCATGCAAAAAGCTAGGGGAACCCCTGATGGACCTCTTGCTCCATGCAGAGGCTAGGGGGCTCTTCCTGCAACCTTGCCGAGACCTAGCGACCCCGGCTCGCACTCGAGGGGGCTCAGCAAAACAACCCCTCCTTCCGAGCGAAAAGGAAGTGCGAGGGTCGTACAAAAAGCCAGGGGAGCTCCTGATGGCCCTCTCGCTCCGTGCAGAGGCTAGGGAGCCCTTCCTGTAGATATGCCGAGACCCTGCGACCTAGGCTCGCGCCCAAAGGGGCCTCGGCAAACAAACCCTCACGCGCGAGGGGCGTACAAAAAGCCAGGGGAACTCCCGATGGCCCTCTCGCTCCGTGTAGAGGCTAGGGGGCTCTCCCTGCAACCTTGCCAAGACCCAGCGACCCAGGCTTGCACCCGAATGGGCTCGGCAAACAACCCCTCTGTCCGAACGAAAAGGATATGTGAGGGTCGAACAAAAAAGCCAGGGGAACCCCTGACCACCCTCTTGCTCCGGGCGGAGGCTCGGGGGCTCCTCCTGCACCCAAGACAAAGACAAACGACCTAAGCTCACGCTAGAAGTTTCGTTGCAAACACGATAAAGGGCACCGAGCCCGTTACAGTCTAGGGGTTCGAAGGCTGGCCCCCCTAAGGTTTCGACAGCCGCCCCAGGGCAACAGAGTCAGGGATGACTATGGACGAGCCCACGTATGGCCAAAGCCCGAGCAAACGATTGCTCGGGACGTCCTAAGTCGTGTCCGAGACCGGTAGGGAGGTCTCCGAATGGGATCCCACCGTAGGGAGGCACCGAGCCACCCGAGCCCAGCAAACGGTCTCGGCACCCACTAGAGAAACCCTCTGGTACTCTTGGAGCGCGTCTCCGGACCACTAGCCGTCCCCTAGTGAACGGGGCGCGGGCCTCCACTCGGACTTACCCGATAACACCTCACCGGAAGTGCCACCGCTCGTGCCCCCCAAGGGTAGCCTAGCACATTCCACCCCTCCTTCCGAATGAAAAGGAAGCATGAGGGTTGCGCAAAAAGTCAGGGGCACCCCTGATCGCCCTCTTGCTTGATGCAGGGGCTCGGGGGCTCTCCCTACAACCTTGCCGAAACCCCGCGACCCGAACTCGCACTTGTGGGCTCGGCAAATACGATAAAAACTCCTCACTCAAACACGAAAAAAAGCCCCTAGAGGAGTAAAATCCACTCCTCCAGGGCCTCGGGGGCTACACCCGGCGGGTGCGCTCGTGCGCACCCACCGAAACCTCAAGAAGCGAGACACAATCCCTATAGAAGCCGCTGCAAGCCAAATCTCGACAAACCCTTAGGGAGAGTGCACGTACTCCCCCTAAGGCTCGGGGGCTATTGTCGGGTACCATAAAACAAGGTACCCCGAGCGTACACCAAAAGAGTCACTTAAATCCCATCAACAACAAAGCTAGAAGGTAAGCCATGGGTTCACCACCAGCCCCGACCAAGCCCACCGGCTCTCCGCCTCGCCTGAGGCCTCGCACGGGAGGTCTCAACACCCTGACAGAATCTCCGCCTCGCGCGAGGCCTCTCGCGAGAGGCCTCGGCAGAGAGCCCAATCCCCGTCTCGCCCGAGGCCTCATGCGTCCAGCCTCGAGCAAGACAGCTATTCTCCGTATCGCTCGAGGCTGGCTTGTCAATAACCCGTCACTCCCGCCTCGATCGGTCTTCCCGACAGCCTGTCACGTCCTATTAATGCGTCAACCACTCCCGCAATCTCAGCCGGACGGTGGCTCGACACCACGAAGTGGCGATAGGACAAGAAGTCACACCAACACCATACCGACTGAGACAGGGCACGGCGAGGATTACCGGCCACTGTATTCTAGCACTGTACCCACGATCAGCGCCTGCACTGTGCCCCACAATCCCCGCCCCGAAGACAACGTGGCATGGGAAGTCTGGCCCGGGTCATCATCGCCTCCGAACCAGCGTACCAGCACGACCGCTCCCTCCGAGCCTCGGCACCCTACGACAGGGCCTCGGCCATCTCGAGATTCACATCTACTGAGACCCCCACCACGGTTCTGCCTCGCCACCAATCGAGCCTCGGCCTCGCACGTAGTCAGTCCACAGTGACCCACACGCTGACCGCCGCGCCCGCTTCGAGGCAGCCCTAGAGCTCCCATGACGCACATGATCGGATGTGACCAGCATGTCGCCCCAGCGCTTCAAGGACGGACCACTCTGACGACCACGCCGCCACAGGAACAGGCTATAGGGCTCGGACACGCCGCCTCCGTTCGCACGACGCCGTATAGTTAGCACATGTACTACCCCTGTCCTCCCTTCAACTATAAAAGGAAAGGACTTGGGCCATTTCTAGGGGTGACAGGCACTCACGAAGAACAACACCCTGTAACACGCACACTTCCCTACCGCCTAAGGGCAACATCTCAAGCAGCCCACATCACTCCCCGCCGAGACCTGGGACTAGCTCCCTCTCTCACCTGGCTTGTAACCCCCTACTACAAGCACTTCGGTGCAAGGAATACAAGATCGATCTCTCAGACTGGACGTAGGGCACCAATTGCCTGAACCAGTATAAGCCTTGTGTCTCTTTGCATCATCATCTGGGATTGGGAACACGCAGCACAAATTCACTAGTTGGTTGAGGATCCCTCGGTCCAAAACACCGACAGTAACATTTACTTCCATTGCCAAGGATCATTACCAACTAATGACCCAAGGTCATCACTCAATCCAAAAATTCAAACAAAACCTAAATCATTAAAGGTTACTATTTGCTTTTATGAATTAATTATTTAATTCAAAATTATGAAATAAATCAACTTATTCCAATTGAGCTCAAATTTTTTGTAAATGTTCATCACATGATAACTAAGTGGCAAAACAATTTTCATAATTTTTGGATAATTATATAAGCCTAGAAAAATCATGGAAACCCATTTATTAATTAATTGAGCAATTTTTATCACATTCAAAAAGTACTGAAAACAACATTTCATATTTTTCCTAAATAATATACATCACATAGAGGTCACACAAAAATTTTCATAATGTTTGGAGCTCTAAATAATTCTACACAAAAATAACAAAAGCATACACTATTCATTCATTTCTGAAAAAGCAAAAATTCATTTTCAAATCACTGAGTCACTGACAACCCGACCCCACATGTCATCCCCTACCTCCCGCGCTGACCACGGCGACAGCAGCTTTGACCGGCGAAATCTCGCCGACGACGAGATCTACGGCGACGACCAAGGTACTAACATGATCACTACATCACGGTGCATTGATTTGTGGCACAGGTGAGACCAATTACGGGCTGGACCGAGCACTACGCCGGCCATGGTGGACACGGTGGCTCGGTGGCGCTACGCCGACGAAACTAAGCTAGAAACGGTGAAACAAACAACGCGGAAAGAACCAGGAGGTCACCCCGAATGCACTCGAGCAGAAAGCTGGATCAGAAGAGCAACGGATGTGTGGTTCGACGTGCACAACACCCACGGCGGAGCAACGGTCGTCGGTGGCGGCGTTCCAGCGACTGCGATGGTCAAAAGGATCAAACAACTGGTCATAGAGCATCACGGGATCAAGACGAAGCTGGAACTATGCTGAGCAAGGACAAAAACGCACCGGAGAGCTCTGGCCACGGCAACGCGCTTGCGACGACGGTGCTGCCGGCCGCGAGGAAGAAGAGCAACGAACGGCGTTTCTCGGCGAATTCAAGCTGCAATGGCAGGTCGACTGAGTGCGCAAGGAGCAAGTGGAGCTCAGACGGTGCTTTGCCGAGGCTGGTTTGCGCTGAGGAGGCGATGCGAGCTTGACGGAGCTATGGCGTCGGCGTCGGGAAAATAGAGGAGGAGAAAGGAGACGAACGGCGACGGCACAAGCTATATATGACGGCCAGAAAGCAAGAGGAAGCCATGACACGGCCTTCTCCACGCCAGCGCAGAGCCGAAGACTCCACGAACGCGCCTAGAACGCCGAAGAAGGACCACCGGCGGTGACATCTGCCCGACGGCACTGTTCCACTTATTTACCAAAATGCCATTCATTTTAAAATCCAATTTACTCCCAAATTTATGTAACAACTCAAAAATCTCCAAAAATAAAAGTTGTTCAAAATCCAAAGTTCTACAACTTTGCTTTTATAACCACCCCCTAATTTGGTCTACATTTTGAAATGCAAATTTGAATTCAAATAGGGGACATTTAAAGAATTTCGCCTTTTCAAATTATTTCAAATTTTTCATAACAACTTTGAAAACTCCAAAAACAAACTTTATATAACTTGACAAGCTCTGCACTTTTGCTTTTAGGCTCAACCCCAAAATATGCTTAGATTTTGAAATGGGTTTTCAGGGTAGAATTTAAATACTGAAAATCAGGGTTTTCGAGATTCAATTCAATACAAAGAATTTTTAACTCAATTCAAGCCATACAAGTCAACACATATAACATAAAGGTAAACTTGTTTTAGTGTATGCATATCAAAATTTTCACTAACACATGAATGATGTGCTATGCATATGATGACATGGCATATATTAGTATTTAAACACCCGAGGTGTTACACCGGGTGAGTCTAGTCCTCTGCCTCCTCTGGCCAAGCCAGTGCGTCGCCAAGACGGACATTAGTGCGGAGACGAAGGCTGCGGCGTCCACACAGGAAGGGAAGGTTGCGAGGAGTGGGCTATGTTCTGCAACGAGGAGTGTAGGATCCACAATGAGTGTGATAGGTTCTTCAGATCTGAAAGGATCAAGATGCCCAATAGGGGGGTGAATTAGGTTAATTCTAATTTTCTTTGCAATAATTAAACTCTACGGTTAGCCCAATTAAACCCTTGTGCCTTGAAAGTGTTTCTATTGATCTAACGCACAAAAATTTAGCACCCTAAGTTCCAATCCTACTCTAGCATGGCAATTCTAGGAATGTAAAAGGCAAGAATTGAATTGCTCAAAGTAAATGTTCAAAGTAAAGAGAGAAGGAGGAACACGGCGATGTTTTGCTGAGGTATCGGAGAGTCGCCACTCCCCACTAGTCCTCGTTGAAGCACCCGCGCAAGGGTGTAGCTCCCCCTTGATCCACGCAAGGATCAAGTGCTCTCTACGGGTTGATTCTTCAACACTCCGTCATGGTGAATCACCCACAACCGCTCACAACTTGAGTTGGGTCATCCACAAGCACCGCCAGATGATCACTAATCTCCCAATCACCACCAAGCCATCTAGGTGATGGTGATCACCAAGAGCAATAAGCACGAACTCTCACTTGACCACGACAAGCCTAATGAGAAGGGTGGATGCACACTTTGCTACTCTTGATCTCACTAATGAGGGCTCTCTTTAGGATTCTCAAATCTCAATCACCTCACTAGGACCTTGCTCTTCTTAGCACTCTCAAAGGTGTTTCTCAGCTGTTGGAATGAGCAAAAGTACCCCCACACACAAATGAAGGAAGCATTTATAACATGGGCTGAAAAATGAACCGTTATGTGCCTCTGCGGGGTGATCGGACGCTCTGGTCATGTTGACCGGATGCGCCGGTCAGTTCACCCTGAACTCCAGTGTTTACAGAGTGACCGGACGCTGGCCAGCATCCGGTCAGCACTGACCGGATGCATCCGATCGAGATTTTCCCTCTCTGGAACCTTACTGGAGTTGACCGGATGCTGGCCCTCAACGTCCGGTCACTTGACCTCTCAGCGTCCAGTCGCACTAGATGTAAACACCTCAGGCAAATGAACTGACCGAACCCTGAGCCAGCGTTCGGTCACACCGAAGCCAGCGTCCGGTCAGTATTTGACCCTCCATTCACTTTCAACTTTCGAACATACGTGAATGAAGTTTGCTCCAATGGATCTAAGGGCTTTTTAGGAGCTACCTAGTGCTTGGATTAGCAAGTGTGCACCACACCTAACTCACTAGACTCACCTAGGTAAAGCTACCCGTCCATACCCCCTTAATAGTACGGCCAAAGGAAAAACAAAGTCCGAAACTACTCTAAGTGTCTCTTCAACTCCAAACGACACTTAGAACTAGTCCATCCTTAACCTTGTCGTCCATCCTTTGAAAACCAAAATGATTTCTATCGTAGGGGCATGACCACCATGATTGCCCAATTGATCTCCATTACCGTGACCTAACTTGATTGCCTCTGCAAAACACACGTTAGTCACAGTAATCACGTATTGTCATTAATCACCGAAACCCAACTAGGGGCCTAGATGCTTTCAATCTCCCCCTTTTTGGTGATTGATGACAATACCACCTCGAGTATGTGAAAGAGATGAGGTTTTTAACATGCTTGGTTCATATAAGCTTTTGGCAATAAGAACAAAAGTGTTAGGCAAGCTTATATGACCCAAGCCAACATGATGTACTCAAAAGATATGAAATAAGCATGAGTACAAGTAACAAAGCCCATTCGCATCGGAGTAAAACGCGGAAGCAAGAGCAAATGAGCTTAGCACAACTGATATGACATGTAAATAATTCAAAGTAGAGAGCACACATGTCATATATCACGATCACGTAGATATCACTATCACATAAATAGTTTAATGCATAAAAGTAAACACACGACGAATGCATAATAGTGTATCACACATGAAAACCAAATATAATAGATAGTCTATAGTCTAAGTAAACTAAGCTCCCCCTAAGTCTAGCATACTCGAACCCTCTCCCCCTTTGGCGTCAAACACCAAAACCTAAAGGTCGGTCGGTGGGGCTGCAGCGGACGAGTCAGCGTTGAGGTGTGAGGAGCAAGCTGAAACTGGGTGCCATCATCATCTGACCCTAAGCTCTGAGCTGTCTGACCCTCTGTAGCTAGAAACGACGTTGAAGCGATCTGGGTTGGATCAACAACTAGAGCTGCTGTAGACTGTGCAGGTATGACTGGAGCAGCTGACTCTGATGATGCTACTGACAAAGGGAGCGTCTCTGTAGTCCTGGTAATAGGTGCAATGATAGAAGGACCTAGGACATGCAAATATGGTAGAGTAGGCTGCCCTATCAACTCACTAAAAGATGCACCAAATCTCCTGGACACTATAGTCTCTAGCACTAGCAGCGAAGAAGTCTGAGCCGGTGTAAAGCCCGTTTGAAGAGGTGTGAACTGCGGGGCTATCATGGGCAAAGCAAACCACTAGGACACTTGCTCTATAGGTGAAGCAAACTATGCTGGTGGCTGTCCCTGACTCTGAAGCCCACTAGGCTATAACACTGGAGTCATAGAAGTGGTGGCAGGCTAACCAAGCTGGGGGTGAAGGCTGTGGCGGTGGAACCCCAATAGCTATCACTACATGCTGCATAAATCCAAGGAGCTGCTGCTGCATGAGGAGCTACTACTGATGCATGGCCTGCTACTGCTGTTGTATGGCCTGCTGCTGTCGCTGAAACTCATCCTGTCGAGTCTGGAACTGTGCAAAGGTAGCGGCGGTCTCCTGAGCCTGGCGAGCCTGATCCTGCCTTATCCGCTCAAGTATGGCAAGTAGAGCAGGGTCAGTCTACGGTGCAGATGGAGCTGAATTGGAGCTACCGGCCTCATGATCATGTCGTCATGGAGGCATCTGAGGGATATCGTGGTAGTCCTCATCTGAGTTGTCACTAGGGTCGCTCTCGACCATCCCCCCTGCTTAGCATCTAACTGCTCCTCCTCTATAGCTGCTATGCCCCTGATAGTATCATCCTGCTAGGCTGTAGTCTCTAGCACCTCTGGATAACGGCGTGGCTAGCTAGGTGCAGTTGTTGTACTATGACAGATCATCTAAGTCAGGTTATATGCAGGGAACTCTATAGTAGCACCACTGTACTCAGCTAGCATCTCAGGCAACCTCACTATAACTGCCCTATGAATCATAAACGTGATCCAGTGGGCATAGGGCAACTGTCGGTGACCTCTGAACCCTTTAGCAATAGTGTCCTCCATCTCTGATAGAAGGAGATCCCAAATATCAAACATTGTCTGCTGCATCAGACAGTTTAGTAGCCACAACTATATGCGAGTCAAGCCCTCGCATACCCCCATCCTCGGAAGCAGTGTCCTCCTCATAATGGCATCAAGCACTCTAGCAGTGGGAGTAAGATCACTGGGTGTCCTGCTAGACCCCTCGCCGAATGGCTCTATGAAGCAGTGGCAAACTAGATCTATAGGGGAACCATCCCACCATGAGGATGTCTGGGGGGCGCTATCTGTCCATAGCAAACCTCATGTAGTCGAACTGACTGCTCCTGAAGCCTGAGTATCTCTCTAACCCTAGTGCTCGTTAGCCTGTAATCTCTACCACTGAATGCAAAGTGTATGAATCCGTGTTGTGGGTCAATCCAGAGAGAAGCATAGAACTGATGGACCTAAGATGGAACATACAATCATGTCTGTCCAAGTAAGTCTATCAACCCTGGCAGGTAAGAAAGGTAGGGGCGAATGTGCTCTCCAGCTGCTACAACAATAGACTCTATGTTGCACACCCTCTGAGATCTGAAAACAACTCCACTGTTAAGATATGCATTGTAGAAATCCTCTTGCAGTGGTGTGTAGAAGCCCTTTGATGCACGCTCATCTCGCCTTGGCGGAAACCACTGCTCAAACTCCACAAATCAAAGCTGCTGCACCTGCTTAGCCATGGCAACCCTCAGATCTAGATGAGTCACTAGAGCAGACCCTGTGGTCTGGGCGATGGACGAGAACCCCTCTGCTATGTATCTGCCCTCGGTGTGACTGGAGCACGAGTACGACCAGAGCGGCGAAGCTATGGCTAAGGTGCCTGTTCTATCTCCTGTGCCTGTTGTCCCTCCTGAGTCTGCTCTGCTGCCTGTGGCTCCTGCTATGACTCCCCCTAAGGCTGACTCTCATCAATGGCAACACACCGTCCTCCAATCATGAGAGTCCTAGGTGGACCACTATGAAAGCGCTCAACATGCTCAAGTGTAGGCCTCGCTTCTGGTGAAAGCTGGTCTGCGATCCGGACTCCACTGCGAGCACCTCCTCTCTCGGCACGCTCTGCGGCCTCTGCAACTATGGCTGCTCTAGCTATGTCTGCATCTAGATACTTCTGCTTCTTTGTTGCCAGCTTCTTTGTTGCCTTGCCTTTTGGATCTGCAGGCAAGCGAGGTGGATGCCTCAAATCCTCATCACCGGGACCACCTCCAACATTCTTGACGCGAACCATCAGTTGGATCTAAAAAGAACAACTACCGCTGATAAGAAACAACTGCCAACTATCACTTCCAAGGCTTGGCCTCGATCCGTACTCGCGAGCTAGGCCCCGAGTTGACTGATAACTGCCAATAGGACCTCAACGGCACCGACTCACTGCACGTTAGAGTAGATCGGATTTATAAATAATAACAATAAATCTAGAGATGCGAAACCCTAAGAAAGCAAGCAATAGGTACGAAATTGAATCAGAGGCTTGCTACCTGACGAACCGGCGACTCGAGAAGAGAAGAGATGTGACACACGGGGAACCACCGAATCGGCTAGGGTTTGGGTTCACAGTGAGCAGTGAATCGACGGCCGAGCAATGCAGTTGAAGTCAGTGCTGTGATGCCGAGCTAGGTCACCGGCAAGGTTGCAATGTGGGTGCTAGGACACGACAGTGTTAGGGCAAGGCCTTGCCGATGCTAGGCGTTGACGACGCTACTGCTGTGGAGGCACGGTGTCTCGGGAGCATGGAGAGGAGCAGCTATGCGGAGGCGCTGAGCAATACGATGGCTGCGCGACTACGGATGTGTTGCACGGAGCGAGCAGCGGTGCGTGGATTCGGGCGGGAGGCATGAGCTCGGCGGGTAGGGCATGATACGGCGGCTCGGGGATGATGGCGCGGTGAGGATAGATGAAGGTCAACGCTCGCGTGGATTATATGAGGTCCCCCGCGGATCAGGAAAGGAAACGGAGATAAGAGATTGATTTCTGCACGTTTCCTATTGACCGGACGCTCCGGTGGCAGCAACCGGACGCTACCACGCAGCATCCGATCGATTCCAGTAAGGTCCAAAACCCTAGGAATCGCGACCGGACGCGTCCGGTGGACACCGACCGGACGCAACCAGAGTCTGGTGCAAGCTTTCTTTATCGTCTTTGATCGACCGGACGTAGAGCCACCATCTGACCGGATGCTGGGAGAACACTGTTCCAGTGTCCGGTCACTCCTTCGCAACAAGTTCACCTCCTGTGAACTGACCGGACACTGGACATTAGAGTCCGGTGCAGCGTCCGGTCACTCCTTTTCTAGCGAATCTTCAAAGTCCTTCGTGCTACCTATTCCCAATCAAGTCCCAATTCCAATAAGATCCAAATAAACACCAATTGGGACTGATGTGAGTGACCTCTCTCAAACCCTCAATTTTTTTGAAAATATTTTGCCCTAGGCTATAATTCTTCTTAAGAAAATAGGCAATAAGAGGGTAATTGAAGATAAACGACAAAACAATATTCATGCATATGCAATGCAATACTTGAAAGTAAATCTAGTTGCTTGTCAAGTTTGATCCAAGGTTAAGCTTCTTCACACGCTTTACGGCGGTTATCTTAACCATGTTAGACAAGCCCTATATGTATTATAAAAAATTAAACATGTTGTATATTACAATGCAATGCAAGGAACAACACAAGCTCATCTTTTAGTAAAGTTGCTAAAATCAAGAACATTGAGCTCATTCCGCAATCTACAAAACGTTGCCTCATCTAGAGGTTTAGTGAAGATATCCGCCAATTGATCCTCGGTCCTTACACCTTCTAATGATATATTATTTTTAGCAACATGATCTCTAAGAAAGTGATGGCGGATATCTATGTGCTTGGTGCGAGAGTGTTGAACCAGATTATTTGCAAGTTTTACCGCACTTTCATTGTCGTACAAAAGAGGTACTTTATCTAGAACTACACCATAGTCTAGCAAAGTTTGTTTTATGTAAAGTATTTGTGCACAACACGCACCCGCGGCAATGTATTCTGCTTCGACGGTGGACAAAGCCACACTATTTTGCTTCTTAGAGGACCAAGACACAAGTGATCTACCAAGCAAATAGCACCCTTCGGATGTGTTTTTCTATCAACTTTGCAACCAGCATAATCCGAATTGAAATAGCCAACTAACTCAAATATAGCTCCTTTGGGATATCAAAGGCAATGCTTGGTGTGTACTTAAGATACCTAAGGATTCTTTTTACGGCAATTAAACGAGTTTCCTTAGGATTAGCTTAAAATCTAGCACACATACACACACTAAACATGATGTCGGGCCTAGATGCGGTTAAATATAGCAAGCTACCAATCATAGAGCGGTAGAGAGTTTGATCAACCGTGTTACCTCCCTCATCTAGGTCGAGATGTCCATTAGTTGGCATTGGTGTCTTGATTGGCTTACATTCATCCATCTTGAATCTCTTGAGAAGATCATTAGTATATTTCTCTTGAGAGATGAAAATCCCTTCTCTCATTTGCTTGACTTGAAAACCAAGAAAGAATGTAAGCTCTCCAATCATTGACATCTCGAACTCCTTCGACATCAATTCACCAAACTCTTTGTAAGAATCTTCATTTGATGATCCAAAGATGATATCGTCAACATACACTTGACAAATGAAGATGTGCCCATCAAGCTTCTTGGTGAATAGTGTGGTGTCGACCTTCCCAATGGTGAAGCCCTTCTCAATGAGGAAGTCCCGAAGGTGCTCATACCAAGCTCTTGGGGCTTGCTTAAGCCCATATAATGCCTTGGACAATCTATAAACATGATTAGGATATCTAAGGTCTTCAAACCCGGGAGGTTGATCAACATAGACTAGTTCATTAATAAAGCCATTTAAAAATGCACTTTTCACATCCATTTGGTATAGTTTCATTTCATGATGTGATGCATATGCAAGGAGGATACGAATGACTTCTAGTCTTGCAACCGGTGCAAAGGTCTCTCCAAAATCTAATCCTTCAACTTGAGAGAACCCCTTTGTAACTAGTCTTGCCTTATTCCTCACAACTACGCCTTGATCATCTTGCTTGTTGCGGAACACCCACTTTGTTCCAATGACTCTTGCACCTTTTGGCTGCTCTTCAAGAGTCCAAACTTCATTACGAGCGAAGTTGTTCAACTCTTCATGCATAGCATTTATCCAATCTAGATCTTGAAGAGCTTCTTCTACCTTGGTAGGCTCATAGCAAGAGACAAAAAGTGATGAGCAATAAATGAAGCAAGTTTTTGTGAGCGAGTCATTACACCCTTTGATGGACTCCCTATGATGAGATCTTATGGATGATCTTGTAGTAGAGGTGTATTTATTCTATTGACCACTTGAGGAGGAGGTTGTGGAACATCAACATCTTGTGCTTGTGCCACCATTTGATCATGGGAGACATGGGTGTCTTCATTTTCTACTCTCCCATCTTTATCACCATCTTGTGGCACATTTGATGAAGAAGGTGGATCAATCACTTGTATATCATCTTCATCATCTTTAGGCTTGATGTCTCCAACCAGAATGTTCTTTATAGCCTCCCTCAATGGTTCATCACCTATATCATCAAGATTCTCATGTGCTCCTTGGGAGCCGTTAGATTCATCAAATTCCACATCATATGTTTCTTCAACCAAGCCGGTGGCATGGTTAAATACTCTATATGCTTTGGACTTTGATGAGTAACCAACAAGAAAACCAATATCACAATGTCTTTGAAACTTCCCTAGGTGTTGCCGCTTCTTATAGATGTAGCATTTGCAACCAAACACCCTAAAGAAGGAGACGTCCGGCTTCTTCCCATTGAGCAACTCATAAGGTGTTTTGTCAAGGAACTTTTGAAGGAATAGACGGTTGGATGCATAGCATGCGGTGTTGATAGCTTCCGCCCATAGAGCTTCGGGGGTGTTGTACTCATCAAGCATTGTCCTTGCAAGAGTGATCAATGTCCGGTTCTTTCTCTCAACTACACCATTTTGTTGAGGAGTATATGTTGCGGAGACCTCATGTTTGATTCCAACTTCATCACAATAGGCTTCAATGTTTGTGTTGTCAAATTCCTTCCCATTATCACTTCTTATCTTCTTGAGCTTCACTTCAAATTTATTTTGTGTTCTCTTAGCAAACTTCTTGAAGCATGATGCAACTTCGGATTTATCATGAAGGAAGAATACCCATGTATATCTTGAATAGTCATCAACAATCACAAGACAATAAAGATTTCCTCCCAAACTCTTATATGTTGTTGGCCCAAATAAGTCCATGTGAAGGAGTTCTAGCACTCTTGTGGTTGACATGAAAGCTTTGGTTGGATGAGTATTTGCAACTTGCTTGTTGGCTTGACATGCACTACAAAGCTTGTCCTTCTCAAACTTCACATCCTTCAACCCTCTCACCAAATCATTCTTCATTAGCTTCTTGAGTGAGCTCATCTCAACATGAGCAAGTCTTTTATGCCATAACCACCCAAGTGTTGTTTTGGTGAATAGACAAGTTTTCAAATTTGCATCTTTGGACGTGAAATCCACTAGATATAGGTTGTTGTATCTAAATCCTTTGAATATTACTTGATCATCATCTTTCTTAGATACAACAACTTCCTTCTCGATGAACAAGCATTGGAAGCCAAGATCACACAATTGTCCAATGGATAGCAAGTTAAAGCTCAAAGAAGCAACACATAGCACATTTGAGATAGAATGATCATTTGATATTGCCACTTTGCCCAATCCTTTAACCTTGCCCTTTGAATTATCTCCAAATGTGATTCTTTCTTGTCCATCTACTTCTTCATCTAGTGAGGTGAACATACGAGGATCACCGGTCATATGTTGTGTGCAATCACTATCAATAACCTAATGACTTCCACCAGTCTTGTAGTTCACCTACACACAAGAGATCAAGCTTTAGGAACCCAAACTTGTTGAGGGCCTTTCACCTTCTCAACAAGTGACTTAGCAACCCAAATCTTCTTAGGCCTATTCTTGTTGAGAGGTCCTAAGAACATGACTTTTATCTTTCCACTAGAATCCTTTCTAAGCATGTAGTGAGTATTGAAGGCAAAAGGTCTAGCATGCTTGGGCAAGAGTTGTGGTGGTGGAGTTTGGCACTCATGAGCAAAGTGGCCTTCTTGTCCACACTCAAAACACTTCTTTGGCTTTGGCTTTTGTTGTTGTTGAGCTTGAGCCTTCTTCTCTTTATTTGCCATGTACCTAATGCCACTTCTATCCATCTTCATGACGGTGTTCATAAGTAGCTCACTTTGAAGATGCTTGCCTCTAGCGAACTTGCTCAATCCAACCTTGAGGTGCTCTTTCTCTAACTTGAGCTTCTTGTTTTCTTCCTTGAGAGCATCATTGTTTTTCTCTTCCTTGAGCTTCTTGTTCTCTTCTTTGAGCTTTGCATTCTCAAGGATCAAACCATCATCATGAACAAGAGTTTCTAGCACTATAGACTTGGTGGTTTTGAGTTCTTCAAGATCTTTCTTGTGCTTTTCATTGTCATTCTTGAGCTTGACAAACTCATCATAATCGTCGTCCTCAACCACTTGCTTGCCCTTGCTACTAGAACTTTGCTCAATGCTCTCAATGATCAAATCATCACATGATGTAGCTATATCAATCTTGACAACATTGTTAGTAGCATCATGTGGCTCATTGGATAAATATTCTTGAGCAATAACAAGATTAACATGATTAATCTTAAGAGTTGTATATTCATCTTTTAGCATATTATGGCTAGTGATGAGCTCTTTATGCATCCTTTCAAGTTTATCATGTTTATCTTTAAGCTCTTTCTTAGAAGATTTGAGCTCCTTGAGTTTGGATGACATAGCTTCATTTGCTTCTCTAAGCTCAACACTAGCCTTTTTAGTTATATCACATTTAGCTAAAAGAGAATCATTTTTAGCTTCTAGCTTGTCATTCTTAGCTCTAGTCTTTATAATGATCTTGGAGTATTTATTTAGCAATTTAACAAGATCATCATAAGAAGATGATTCATATTCATCATCATCACTATCGCTATCATCATTACTAGCATGTTCATCATCGCTACTCTCATCATCATTTGATACCTTGCGTTCACCCTTGGCCATAAGGCATAGGTGTGTAGAGGATGATGGCGATGATGGCAGTGAAGATGATGAAGAGTTAATAACAATGGCGGCCACCTTCTTGTTATCACTATCATCATTGGATGAGCCACTAGATGAATCAATGTTCGTGAGCCAATCACCGACGATGTATGCCTTTCCACTCTTCTTCTTCTTGTGGAAGTCCTTCTTCTTGCCATCTCTCTTCTTGTATGGCTTGTCTTTCTTCTTCTCATCTTCATCACTTGAGTCATCTTTCTTGCCCTTGTTCTTGAACTTGTCTTTCTTGGGCTTTGTGCATTGGTGAGCTAGATGATCAAGTTCTCCACAATTGTAGCAATCCATCTCGAAGATTGACTTCGTTCTAGAGCTAGTGAAGAACTTCTTCTTCTTGCCATCAAACTTGATGCCACTCTTGTTGAGCTTCTTTAGCATCTTGGCGGTTTTTCTCACCATGAGAGCAAGGCTTGCATCATCAACTTCATCATCACTTGAGCTCTCATACTCAAGCCTTGCTTTGCCCTTCTCTTGACTAGCTTTGAATGCTAAGTCCTTTTCTTTCTTCTTGTTAGAGGATGAGCCATCTTGAGGTGTGATGTGCATGTACATCTCATGAGCATTGATCTTTCCCAAGATTTGTGTCGGTGTAGCGGTGGAAAGATCACCTTGATTAAGCACGGTCACAATATGCCCATATTTATCAATGGGGAGGACATTCAAGATCTTTCTTACAACATCGGATGGTTGCATTTGAGTTAGTCCAAGCCCATTGACTTCCTCTATAAGAACATTCAAATGTGAATACATTTCATTAGAACATTCTTTAGGAAGCATTTCAAAAGAGTTAAGCTTTTTCATGCAAGATGATAGCGTTCCTCATGCTCACTCTTAGTTCCCATCATGGAGCTCACAAACGTCGGACCATAGTGCATGGGTGTCTTTGTGGTTCCTCACCCGGTTGAACACATCTTTACAAAGGCCTCTAAATATGGTGTTTCTAGCCTTTGCATTACATTTTTCATAATTCAACTCATCGCCTTGTAGGTTAGTAGCATCCCAAGGTTTTGGAAAGCCTTGTAAGGTGGCTCTAAGTATTCCAACATCTAGAGCTTCTAAGTATGCCTCCATGTGAATTTTCTAATATGGAAAATCATCCCCCTCAAAGATAGGAGGAGGTCCATCCCCGTGAGATATCTTTCTCTAGGCTGTTAAGCCTAAATACATGAGCACGAGGCTCTGATACCAATTGAAAGGATCAAGATGCCCAAGAGGGGGGGTGAATTGGGCTAATTCTAACTTTCTTTGCAATAATTAAACTCTACGGTTAGCCCAATTAACCCCTTGTGCCTAGAAAGTGTTTCTATTGATCTAACGCACAAAAGTTTAGCACCCTAAGTTCCAATCCTACTCTAGCATGGCAATTCTAGGAATGTAAAAGATAAGAATTGAATTGCTCAAAGTAAATGCTCAAAGTAAAGAGAGAAGGAGGAATGCGGTGATGTTTTGCCGAGGTATCGAAGAGTCACCACTCCCCACTAGTCCTCGTTGGAGCACCCGCGCAAGGGTGTAGCTCCCCCTTGATCCGTGCAAGGATCAAGTGCTCTCTACGGGTTGATTCTTCGACACTCCGTCGCGGTGAATCACCCACAACCGCTCACAACTTGAGTTGGGTCATCCACAAGCACCGCCGGATGATCACCAATCTTCCAATCACCACCAAGCCATCTAGGTGATGGCGATCACCAAGAGTAACAAGCACGAACTCTCACTTGACCACGACATACCTAATGAGAAGGGTGGATGCACACTTTGCTACTCTTGATCTCACTAATGAGGGCTCTCTTTGGGATTCTCAAATCTCAATCACCTCACTAGGACCTTGCTCTTCTTGGCCCTCTCAAAGGTGTTTCTCAGCTATTGGAATGAGCAAAAGTACCCCCACACACGAATGGAGGAAGCATTTATAACATGGGCTGAAAAACAAACCGTTATGTGCCTCTACGGGGTGACCGGACACTCCGGTCATGTTGACCGGACACGCCGGTCAGTTCACCCTGAACTCTAGTGTTTACAAAGTGACCAGACGCTGGCCAGCATCCGGTCAGCACTGACCGAATGCGTTCGGTCGAGATTTCCCCTCTCTGGAACCTTACTGGAGTCGACCGGACGCTGGCCCTCAGCGTTCGATCACTTGACCTCTCAGCGTCCGGTTGCACCAGACAAAAACACCTCGGTCAAATGAACTGACCGGACCCTGAGCCAGCGTCCGATCACACCGGAGCCAGCGTTCGGTTAGTATTTGACCCTCCATTCACTTCCAACTTTCGAACGTACGTGAATGAAGTTTGCTCCAATGGATCTAAGGGCTTTTTAGGAGCTACCTAGTGCTAGGATTAGCAAGTGTGCACCACACCTAACTCACTAGACTCACCTAGGTCAAGCTACCCGTCTATACCCCCCTTAATAGTATGGCCAAAGGAAAAATAAAGTCCTAAACTACTCTAAGTGTCTCTTCAACTCCAAACGACACTTAGAACTAGTCCATCCTTAACCTTGTCGTCCATCCTTTGAAAACCGAAATGATTTCCATCGTAGGGGCATGACCACCATGATTGTCCAATTGATCTCCATTACCGTGACCTAACTTGATTGCCTCTGCAAAACACACGTTAGTCACAGTAATCATGTATTGTCATTAATCACCGAAACCCAACTAGGGGCCTAGATGCTTTCAAGATCAATGTGGTAGATTCGGTGTAGATCAATGTTGATATGTATATATCTATATGAGAGGGATTTACATGATAAACTCTTCATTCTCCTTAATACAATGATACATAAGTATGATTCCTTTCTAAACCCATTACAGTTACCTTCCTTCTCATATGATGCGGTTCAGATTCCCTTGCACATGTTTCTAATTTCTTAATACAAGTTATTCAAGTCATCTCCACTAATAAACACGAGCAGGGAAGGCAACAGTCAAGGTCTGTGACATCCACGACCACCCACACGAGTCATGGGTGATGGAGCAGGGAAGAGACAACGCGGACCATTTGATTCCCTGCACTTTGCGATCTAACACTAACGCTGAATCACCGTATGAAACGGCGATGAGAGCTGCAATAATGACAATTTGCAAACACAGGAAACCAATTTGCAAATTAATCAAGGCAAATACTTCCACCCCAGCACCATCTCAGTGAGGTGCTTTATCTCACGTCTGTGTAGCCTAGGCAAATACTACGACACTTAAAAAAATAGAGTAACAAGCATCGCCATTCAGTTATTAATTATTTTTAAGGCAAAAACTATATATAAACGACACAATAACAATCATCACAACAGCTTCATTCATAACTTCAGTTACATTCCACAGTTGTACAATAACAAAGACCTATCAAAGGCTACTAGGTGTACAATAACAAAGACTTGTCGAGTACTGGTACATCCCATAGTTGAGTCTGGAGACAGGCAATGCAAGCTAAGGATGAGGCAGCACCTCGCAAAACTTCCACTAGCATCTGCACCTCTCATGGTCGAGAGAGAGAGCAAGAAGAGGAGCATCTCAGTGAGGTGCTTTACCTTCCCTGTTGTACCTCTCACGGTCAAAAGAGAGCAAGAGAAGCATCTCCACCTCTCATGGTCGCGAGCATTTGCATTCCTGCATAGGATGACTAATTGTCAACATGTAAGTATAGCAGTAGGGAAAAATGAAGGAAACCATTTTTTGTCCACCTTTCTTGTGTACTAACTTCCTTGTCGATTAGGATATGGTGGTGCTCACGTCTGATGGTCACGAGGAGGGCGTGGAAGAGAAGCGTTGCCGTCGTCGCTGCTGTACCAGGGAAAGGAGATCGCCAAAGCGCTGGGATGGTGAATCGGCACAAGAAATGCGTAGGGCAAACCATTGATACCAAAGTGCATTCAGTACCCCTTGGCTTGCCCAAATAAGTGAACCCCCTTAATCGCAAAACTTCTACTAGCACCTAGATCGAGCAGCTGTAACATCCTAACGGGCCAAAGTGGGCCCAATCCAATCCAGTCATGGGGCGGTGGCACTGTAGCAGAGAAGAGGACGGTTGCTGTAGCATCCGAATTTCAGGCTATTGCAGACCGAGTACTGTTCACCCACAGAAATGGACCAGCCAAATTTTGGGTACTGTTCACCCGTGTTACTGTAGCACAGCGAAAAACACTGCACAGCCAGTTTAGTACCATACTGGAAACTCTGAGATCGCCGGATTGACTTAAATACCAGGGCCAGGAACGCGTAGTAACCTTCGGTTAACCGTTTTGAACGAAGCGAGGACGAAAGTTCAAACGGATTGCTACGCGGGTCGGACCACTCCTCGGAAGAGTGGGCCTGTGCCATGTATGTCGGGATTGGTTGTTACATTTGGTATAGAGCCGACTCTCGAGGTTTCACGGGCACGTGGGGACAACTGCGCGGGTATGTTGTGTGCATGTGCGTGGACCCGTCGTGGACACGACATGGCATACACATGCGCCGGCACGGGGCCACACAAACGTGTTGAAGAGAGGAGGATCCTGGAATAAATGTCCCGAAAGGGTAAGCTGATCTGGCATTCGACGGGGACGTCGAATCCTTAGGGGGATGATTGTAACATCCTAATGGGTCAAAGTGGGCCCAATCAACCCAGTCATGGGCCGGTGGTACCGTAGCAGAGGAGCGGGCAGGTTACCGTAGCATTCAAATTTCGGGGCTACTGTAGATGAGTACTGTTCACCCAAAATGGGACAGGCAAATTCGGGGTGCTGTTCGCCCATGTTACTGTAGCACCGCGAAAACACTGTGCAACCAGTTTAGTACCATACTGGAAACTCTGAGATCGCCGGATCGACTTAAATACCAGGGCCAGGAACACGTAGTAACCTTTGGTTAACCGTTTTGAACGAAGCGAGGACGAAAGTTCAAGCGGGTTGCTACGCGGGTCGGACCACTCCTCAGAAGAGTGGGCCTGGGCCATGTATGTCGGGACTGGTTGTTACAGCAGCTCCCGCTACGCCTAGATGCCGGTAGTATCAAATCTTGAAGGCCTTCTCCCAACGCCGCTGCCCTCTCCAGAGGAGTTGGAGAAGGAGCGTCATGGCGATGAAGAAAATATAGATGTTTGGCTCAAGAGTTTTGTCTGTATCTATTTGTATCTAAGGAGGAAGGAGTGTGTGGATTGCCAAGAAGCGCATCCAGCCCCGGCTTAAATAGGCAACCTTGAAGATGGAGAAGCAGAGAGGAGCAATTAATATAAGCATCAGGGAAGACGAGGCATACTCCGTAGGAAAGTAATGGTGATGCAACTGTGTTGTGGGTAGTTGAGAAATGGGGAAATAACTCACGCTGAATTTACTGCCGACAGTACACCAAACGGTCGTGTAGGGCTGGCGGCTATAACGCCTATCCCGGTCGGCTCGGCGTTCCAAACGACGGTGGAATTCAACCCCACTACCACCGCCACATTGATGGTTTTCAACTGCCAGTTTCATTCCTTACGAGGCCTCCCTATCAGTCCAACTGACGGTGAAAATATCACACCGATGCTTTTATCGCTACGGCAGTGAAGTGTAAATCTGTAGTAGTGATACTTGTTTTTCCATTGCTAATATGCATCTTGAACCGTCACTAATGTGCTTTTCTATCATAGTAGCATGGGACAAGACACTTTTGAGGTGTTTAGTTTAATATAAGGAATCATCCTATTTTAGTTGAGGTGGTACATCGTAGGTCCATGCCTTTCAAATTTGATAGAATAACTTCATTCCTCGTATTTGTACTCATTATCAATTTGTAAGAAATGATATGGTGACAGAAGCTTATTCCATTCTATAAACCGAACAAAAAGAAAAGGTGAGAAATGAGAAATAATAGATTACTTCAATCCACGAAAAGCCCTTTTGGCACCATAACTTTTGACAAAGTACGATTTTTCTCTCCGATTTGCATAGTTGCATGAACAAAGTATAAAAAAGATGTTAAATATTTGATTTCTAAACTTAATTAAGCTGAGAATTCATATTGTGAAACAACATCCAGAAATACATTGAGGGACACTAGTGGAAAAGAAAACCCTACTCATGCTTGCATAGTTGCATAAATGAAATGTAAAAAAGGATGGTAAATGTTTGATCTCCAAACTTAATTAAAGTGAGAATTCATATGGTAAAACAATACTAAGTTGTTTTGCAGTAGGTAAAAAAAAGTTGCCAAAAGTCCTTTTGGCACCATAACTATTCACAAAGTACGATCTTCTCTCCGACTTGCATAGTTGCATGAACAAAGTATAAAAAAGATGTTAAATATTTGATTTCTAAACTTAATTAAACTGAGAATTCATATTGTGAAACAACATCCATACATACATTGAAGGACAGATGGAGTAAGAAAGGCCAGTGGAAAAGAAAACCCTCGTCATGCTTGCATAGTTGCATAAAAGAAATGTAAAAAAGAATGATAAATATTTGATTCCCAAACTTAATTAAAGTGAGAATTTATATAGTGAAACAATATTAAATTGTTTTGCAGTAGGTAATAAAAAAAAGTTGCCTAGCACATATATGGCATATGTGCAAGCTTGCCCTAGAATGAAGGCGGCCAGAATCTTAACATTCCTTATATGAATTTTTGTAATTCGATCTGACCGCTTTCGACTTCTTTCTAAGGCAAGGTCCAGTGACAACCGTCCTCTTTGGTTTGATGTTGCCAGGGTGCTTGCCGCACTCAGTCACCGGACGTCGACCAGGATGCTTGGTTAGCCTTTGAACTGGCCCATCTTCCTTCGGCTCGAAAAAATTGCAAAAATGACACTCGAAAGATTGACTCCTTGATTATGATGACACTCGGGTGAATGACAAGTGGGTCCATCTGTGTCTATGAATGTGGGTCCAGTGTCAAATCTACAAACGACCGATGTTTCGAGTCCCATTTTTGCAAATCGCCCCTTCGGCTCCCCCGTACGGGGACATTTGCGACGTTGCGAAACCGTGGCAGGCTCAACTGGCTCGATGGTCCAGCGGCCCAATCAACTCTGGGGATAGCGCGCGCCGCTCCCAGTCCCGGCCAACGGCCACGCATCCGACACGTCCTCACGGCGGCGGCGCGGCACTCGTTCTGCGGTCAGAGCGTGCATAGGCGATAAGCCCCGCACGCCGCGGCACCGTACCGGGATGGGCGCCATGGGCATCGTCGTCAGAGCGTGCGCGCCTCCCGCTCCCGCCGCGGCGGCTCCGTCACGCTCCAGGGAGGCTGCCCAGGCCCAGCGGAGGAGCAAGCCCTCGAGGACCGGCCGCGTGCTCGTGCTCGGAGGCACCGGCCGCGTCGGGGGATCCACGGCCACCGCGCTCTCCAAACTCCGCCCCGACCTCGGCATCCTCGTCGGTGGCAGGAACCGGTAGGACCAGGTCCAGCAGAGAGTAGCCTTTTATGTCGAGGCTGAATCGATGTCCCGTTTTGATTTGATTTGCCAGGGAGAAAGGCGAGTCCGTTGCAGCTAAGCTTGGGGGCCAGTCCGAGTTCGTCCAGGTCGACACCCGCGACGCAGGCATGTTGGAGGAAGCGCTGCAGGGTCAGTACCAGTAATGCTAATGCAATGCAAACATCCTGCTTATTATGCTGTGACTACTGGCTAGAGCAAGCTAGAGTATGTTAATTGATGATGCAGTACAGCTTCACATTGGCAGCAAAGGCTCCAAAGCCCCTGCCAAAGCCCAAACAACGCTTTGCTAGCTAGCTCTCCTGATGTTTGAGCCCCCTAAGCAGTGAAATAGATGTTTAATTTTGCTCCAGGATGAGCTTAACATAAATACCTGGAATTTTTCTCTTGCGCCAGGTGTGGATTTGGTTGTCCATACTGCTGGACCCTTCCAGAGGGCGGAGGAGTGCACCGTGTTGCAGGCGGCGATATCTACTAAGGTAGAATAGAAGCACTCCATGCTTCAGTCTCAATTCATTTTTTTTTGGGTGGCGAGCTACTTAATTGAAAATGCTGTTGGCACATTTGGAACTTTATCCGGAACAGACACCATATATTGATGTCTGCGATGACACGGACTATTCTTGGAGAGCAAAAGGCTTCCATGAGCAAGCAAAAGCTGCTGGTGTTCCAGCTATTACTACTGCTGGCATATATCCAGGAGTTAGCAATGGTAATTAGTGTATCTTCTTTCTTTAGACTTTAGAACTCAATTGTCCTTGAGTTTTCTTGTTCTTTTGATGAATTCCTCAACCACATCTTTTCTCACACAATAATCTTGATAAGTAATATGATACTCCACAATAGTTTTCAAATGCGATGGTAAGCTAGCATCAAGAGTTGAAACGAGGAAATTTTTTGTGTGATCACCAAATACATCGATGTCATGTATAGTATGACCAAAGCTAAAACACATAAAAGAAATATAATCTACAAAAAAAGAACATCTATTGACAAATGAAATACTCCGTCTATGCACAACAATGACATAGCAGAGTCTCGAAGAAACATCGTGTACTGCTGTTTCTATCACATTCTGTCAGTAAAATCTACAGGAATAATATTAAGAAAGTATTTTTTATGCCCACCATATTAGTATGACTTTCACTCTGTCGAGCAAAATACATTTGCTCATATTAGCGGTCAAGTTAAGAACATTTGACTACACATTTTCAAAAAGGCTCACATTTATGCAGAGGATTGGAGTATCGTTTAATCGCCTTAACTTTAAATAGCTCTATCCTTGTCAAACTGTAGAAGGAACTTAATTGCACAGGCCTTCTTTTCCTGGACAGAATCTGATGCAAATCAGACTGAACCACAACATTTGGTCTGCATAGATGGTGGTGCTTTAGTTAAGTATAATAGAAGGGGCTATCTAGAAGAGATGAATATCTTGATCTTTGAGTCCTTATTGGTGTATTGTATTCTTCTCTCGTGACAGTGATGGCTGCTGAGCTTGTGCATGCTGCCAGAAGTGAAAATGGCGAACCTGAAAGACTAAGGTTAGAGTTCTTTGTTGTCTAGAACAGGAAATGCCAAAATATTCATTCAGTCTACAGTAAGGGCTCTATTTGGTTTTCTGTTGGCATGTAGTAGTTAAATTGCTATTCCCCATGATGTGTTTTCTCTCCTAGCTAGGCTGAGAGTGTTCCTGTTAGCTTAAAAGCACCTGCATAATAGCTGTCGCGTCAAACTGTTTCATCAATGTTTACTTGATCTATGAAGCTAGTAATTAGTGTTTTTGAACATCCATGCATATTCCATATGTTGCTAAACCCCTCTTTTAGATTCTTCTACTATACTGCAGGTACTGGTGGTGCTGGTCCAACAATATTGGCAACAAGTTTTCTGCTTCTTGGGGAGGATGTAATTGCATATAACAAGGGTACTTCCAGCTTATGCACTAGTGCTATTGCACCTATGGAGTTCCTCACTGTAAGGGAAAATTATACGTCATTCTTATTTTTATTACTAATTCAGGAGAAGAAATCAAATTAAAGCCCTATAGTGGAGCTCTGAACATTGATTTCGGAAAGGGGGTCAGAAAGAAAAATGTCTACTTATTGTAAGCACTTGGGCCAATGTTTACCTTTCCATATCTTATAATTGACAAAGTTACAAAACTGAAATATAATATAGCCAAAAAGGAAGCTAATAAATTTCACATTGTGTTACCTACTCCAGGAATTTGCCTGAAGTGAAGAGTGCTTTTAAGATATTAGGTGTGCCAACTGTTAGTGCTCGATTTGGTACTGCTCCTTTCTTCTGGAATTGGGGAATGCAGGCTTTCGCAAACTTTTTACCTGTTGTATGTATTTTTCCTCGGTTTATGCTTATACAAAGTAATTTCATTTCGGCCTGCTTAGTTATAGTTGCTATTATTAATACTGTAGTGATTAAATTTATAGTTGCAAACAGGCATTACCAATTTTCATTCTGCAATTATAGCATTTAATCTGTAGTTCCTGTATTACAATTAAACCAAATGGTTTGCTGTGGACTGGAATCCAGAACATATACAAGAATACATGATACTATTCAATTTTCAGTTCGCATTAATCTGACCTGAATCTTGGTCCTCTTCAGGAGTTCTTGAGGGATAGAAATAAGGTTCAGAAGTTGGTTCAGTCTGTTGATCCTTTGGTTCGAGCCGTTGATGGTATCGCAGGAGAGCGTGTCTCTATGAGAGTAAGTTCTTTACCTGTGTCAAGAGTAGTGCTGGACAGCAAATGGCCATTGCCTAATCAAAATGTTTTCGTTTCTGTAGGTAGACTTGGACTGTTCAAATGGCCGGAATACTATTGGATTATTTACTCATAAAAAGCTATCTGTGTAAGTACGGAGCATAAGAAAATTGAAACATCCTCGAGCAATATCTAACTGATGTTTAATATTTCCAATTCTTAACTTTTTAACTCTCTGATTATTTAAAAATATGAAGCTCTACATTAACTTTCCAAACCACAACATAATCTATATTGATTGTTTCCTTTCCTTTACAAAATTTTCTTATGAAAACGATCTGTTTCTATAAAACTGGGAGCATATCTACTGCTTCAGTTTTTTCTTTTCTTTGCATTCCATTATAAATTATAATGTATTGTTAGATTTAAGTTTCTAGCCAGACATCACTATATTGCTCAGGAATTCAGAGTGAAAATTGGCGAAGTAGTTACTATATGGTTCATTTGAGAACTTCTGGTGTGCTCTTAAGTTTTCTTACTGGGTGACCAGAATTACTAGAAATACTCTCTGGACTGCGTCTAAGCATATTCTAGATCAAAATGGATAGATCGGTGGGCTTTGCGACAGCTGCATTTGCTTTAGCAGTTCTTGAGGGCAACACACAACCAGGAGTTTGGTTTCCAGAAGAGGTGAGTAATCCTTCCTTAGAATAAACAAATGAAAAAAAAGTTAACATAAGACCTCATTTCCCAAACTAAACTACCTCAATTTGTTATAATGCAGCCAGAGGGAATACCGATAGAAGCAAGGAAGCTGCTTCTTGAGCGTGCATCACAAGGGACAAGTAACTTCGTGATGAACAAGTGATTTCTCTTTCCCCAACCTAAAACACATTATATGCTGTCCCAATTCATGTTATGTTTCGGCTAAACATGCTCATCCACTTCAATTGACAGGCCTTCCTGGATGGTAGAAACTGATCCAAAGGAAGTCGGCCTAGGAATTTATGTGTGAGAAGATTGACTTACTTAAATTCTTGGGTGCTTGACAAAGGCAACTAAATCTTGGGAGTAATTTTCCGTCCGAGAGAAGTTGAATGCGACAGCCATCAGCGTGTTCAAGTCCCCAGTCCCCAGATTGAGCGTGATGTTTTGTATCGGTTGGACTATTTTACTTTTGAAAGGGTTTGTACATGAACGATGATGGTTATAAGGAAAAAGAATACAGGTCCATAGAACAATTTTGTGCACCACACAGGTGATAAACTTGTAACATTTTAAATATGTATTCAGATTACACGCTTAAAAGGTAATACACATCCAAGGTTTTAAGATGGTTGACTTAAGACAACATTAAGTGTCACTTGGGAGTAATTGATATCTAGTTATAACATTATTTAGCTACGAGATCATTTCCTCGTAGGAAGCTTCACAGTGTTATAAAACTGAATGTCACGAGATCTAATTAACAAGAAAAGTAGACAAACACAAACTGAATCTCACATTATTAATATGATTTTTATGTATACAGCTCATTTGAAGCTCAACTGTACTCCTCAGAATTACGCAGTTACATAATGATGTGAGATGCCATCTGCGTTGCGTTGCATCTAAGCATGTCAGAGTGAATTTTTGCAGATCGGTCGGCTATGCAGCAACTGATTTTGCTTTACCGATTCTTGAGGAAACACGCAGCCAAGTGTCTGGTTTATAGAAGAGGTGAGTGGTGCATTTTGCGTAAGACAGGGAAAACTGAAGAGTTAACAGAGGAATTTTCGTTCTTCATGTTGCACATTGGAGGAATTTACAATTGGCAAAAGTTGTCAAGAAAAAAAATGAATGCGACAGCAAACAGCAGGTTCAAGACTCCCATGGTTTGTATGCTCACCTGCACTGTTTTGCTTCGGGAATGTTTGTGCACAAAAGATGACAATAGGCACCAAGTTGACAGCTGGGTTGACAGTGGACACCCATCAAAGTGATTCTGTAAAACCTCTGCTCCTTTTGCTGTCCTAAAACAGAGAGCATAGCACAGGTTGTGTGGTTGTTGGAATCATAAGTTAAAATCCCTCGCATAGCCATATTTCCCCGTTCTGGTATTTACATGTATTCCATACTCTTGCAATCTATCCAGAAATACATTTTAGTGGGATAGACCTCCAGGCCCCAATTATCGAGACCCATACAGTGAGGTCAAGATGTTTTGCTTGTCCCAAGATGCTCTGCATGCCTATACAACGCGGAGAGAACCGACTATACTTTGTTAGCATCATTTCACTACTTCACATCTGAATTTTATCGCACGCCAAACAGACTGGCGCCTAGCAATTCTTGTCCAAAAATGGTCTACATTGTCATTGATGTTGCTGGAAACACCCTGTCCAGTAGGGTATAAACACCTCCACCAAGTAGAAATGCGCCACTGGCAGGAAAATGCTACTATGTTAGATCCAGACATATCTCTATAGAAGGAAATATAATATTTTAAGGACCATTTGATATTTGATAATGATCTCAACTTTAGACAACATATTTTTGACAAACAGACGAGTTCAGTAGTTTGGAAAGACATTGACATATGTTGTATAAAAAAAACTACAATAGTAACAAAAAAAACTACAATAGTAACATATATGCCATTTGATGTTTTTTTTTTCTTTTGGCAGCCAATATATGTACCTAAAGTCCAAGAGCTACAAATCTTTCTAAGCTAAACAATTTGATGCTCATGTTCATGGGGGTGTATAATCAGAAAGTTAAATGAAAGTTTGACATATGTCTTCAATTTTAAAATCTTGACTGTAAGAACAAAATGCAAAAGGATAACTGGAACAAGATCAAACCAGTCAATTTGCAGAAAAAACAGTCAGATTTCAAGAACAAGTAGATACCTGATTGGGTTTATCCATGCGGAATATCTTCTGAATGACAACAAACTCTACAGAAGACAAACTTAATAATTAGTGGCACAAAAGTACAATAAACTATTTTGATCAATTGATCTTGTGCTATTACTATATTCTTTTTTGAGCAATTCAAAATTCCAATCTTGTTTAATAAATTTCAACTCGGTTTGAACACCCACCATGAAGTTCTCAAGAAAATAAATTAATTAATTAAATAAAAGTCAACATTCTTACCTGCAATGCTCCAGCAAAAGAAGCTGCAATAAGAAGAGGCGCAACATAGCCCGTTGTGTATGTCAACAATAAGCTTCCTCCAATAATTGGGTCCTGAAACAAGAAGCTTGAAGTTGTGGTGACCTATGCAGCACGGACACGGATACGTGTATCGGTATCGAACGGATACGGATACGCAGATACGTCATTTTTCTAAAAAACCTGATACGCGGATATGTTTTATGTGTTTTTAAAAAAAAAAAAATAAGACATGTTAAAATTAGTAGAAGCCAATCAAACGCTCTCTCAAGCCACATCCACAATTATTTAACTGCTTCTAGACTAGTGGCTTCGTACAACAGAAGCACTGACGCAGCTTTCCATCTCCACCACTCGTTCCACCAGTAAAAATCAGCACAGCTCACCACCGCTCAGTCTGTATCCTTTGCTTCCCCTGATCTCACCCCTTTCCACAGGGGAAGACAGAAATCAGGCAACAGGAACAGAACAGAGGTTGTCGTTGAAGAAGAAATGAAGCAACGAGTGACTCGATCAGGAGGGGAAGAAAGAAATTACGAAGGGAAGATCACCGGAAGTCTCCGCTGAATCGCCACCAGGAAGTGCTGGAGGTCGTTGCGGCCGCCGAGGCAGGCGGGTGGCCAGGAGGGAGGCGTTAGGCGGGCTGCGCCATTGGCGCTCGAGGGTAATGGCAGGAAGCCGCGCGTCGGGCGGTGGCACTCGTGCTGCTGTGCATCCGAGCGGGTGGTAGCACTTCCGGGCGGAAGGTGCGGTCAGTCACTCAGCCCTCGCGCGTGCAAGTGGGCAGAGGCGCATCAGGCGGCGGCGCTCGTGCAGCCAGGCGTCTGTGGCGGAAGGCGGATACGTATCGTCATTCATCAAATCGCGTGGATACGTATCAGAGGAAGTATCGGATTTTTTCTGCAATTATTTTTTTCCCGATACTTCACGGATACGTATTCGTCAAGTATCCCAAGTGTATCCGTATCGGATACGTATCCGATACGGGATATGTGGCCTACCTCACGTATCCGTGTAACGTAGGTGGTGACAGGACTTCGTAATCATCTTGGGAAAAAAACATAAGCTAGGAGAGCATGTCATCTAAAATAAAGTACTGCAGGATAGAATATAATTATTAATTCCTGATTAATCTAAAGCTCATGATAAAACTCTAATAAAATGTCCTTAATGTGTTGGATTTTAAACAATTGTAATAAACTATTGACTACTGAGGTAATTATCATACTCTTGAAGTGGCAACATATCCCAGAAGGGTAGCAAGAACAGGTGTGCTGCAAGGTGATGCTGCCAATGCAAATGTAAGACCAGCAAGGTATGCTTGTACACCTGGCAATAATGCAACATAAGTTAAAAAAATATTCATGAACAAAGAGAAACATAGTGATATAGAGATTAGTATTTTAATAAGGAAAATAAAAATGATGTGAGGAGGTATCACCTGAAGGGAGGTTAGCTGCAGCAGCTCGAGGGTCAAAATCGCTGAAAAATGAGGGAAGTTGCAATTCAAGTACCTGTTAAGGACAGAAAATAAACAGCTTAGGGCAGAACATTTGATAATGCAGTTACATGTACTTTTACAGGAGCAAGCAGGAATACGATTTTCATAAGAACGAACTATCACAAAAATTGGTTTGTACTTCTACAGGAGTATTTATAATGAGAAACCAAGAAATACAGGGATTAAATCAGCTCTTAACTTAAGGAAATAAGGTAGGAGGAAATTCTGTTTGGCATGCTCCAGTCTATATATGTAATTTTCGTTTCATGTGTTTTACCTCCAGAAGGTTCAATCCCATGATGATGGCCAAACCAGAAGCAGCCACTGGGAGCCCTTGTCCTACCTGACCATAAGCCTTTCCAGCAAAAGAAGCAGCAACACCAAGAATAGCTAAGGTTGTTGCTAGTCCTAGTGAAAATGCAATTGAATTCCCAACAACCTAATAGATAGAAAAGCCAAGTCAATGCATGTATCAAGGGAAGCCCCCAGCTTATCAAGTTTTCAACATTATTAATAGCCTTAATTAGCCAAGTAAGTCCTTCAGTTTCTAACAGATAAACAGCAATATATTCTAGTTTTTCCATGGCATAAAGAAATAAAATTTGTCCACTCATCTTAAATTACCTCTGATCGGCCTTTCCCTGAGCCAAATGCACCTAGATGTTTATGAAGAAAGCACTGGATCAGAGTAATCAATGATGATCAATTCTGGCCATTCCAACAATCATCTCAAATAAAGCAATATACTTACCTATATATCCTAGAGTTAATGGTAGAACACTGAGTGTACAAGGAGATAAACTAGTTACAAGTCCAGCACCAAAAATAACTGCCAAGCTGGAGAACCAAAGGTAAAGGTTAGTAAGACATAAAAAGATATGGGCAGTAACATAGAAAAGGAAACTTACGTGATAGAACTGTGTACAAGAAAACAAAAACAAAAACAGACCTAGAGAAACTAAGAGCAGACAACTGATCTTGGACAGCCTCGTTAGCCTGCTGCCCAGCTGAAAACAGCAAACCCCCAAACCAATCTCCAATGCCAAGGTCAGCCAAGACGAGTCCTGCCGATCCGTGCTGATGAGAAACAGGCCGTTTGCAGGAATTAACGAGAAATCAATTAACAATTGTAGTGATAGTCTAATATATTTTTGAAAGCACTTAAGCACATGTTCTTTTTTGAAAGCAAAGGCACGCTGAAAAGTGAAAAGGGAACTAATTTTGAAAGCACTTAAGCACATGCTCTTTTTTGTGTGTGTGAGGAAAGCACATGATATTTTCCTCACCAAGGCCAAGGGATCCCATAGCTCGGCGGCATTTGCGGCGCCAGCGGCGACCAGACTCCCCACTGCAATCCACCAGACAGCACACTCATGTCAGTCACAGCTCACAGGCATTTCGTCGAACGGACCGCCCGCGCAAGCAATCATTTCAGGAACAAGGAAGAAGCTCGGAGCTACCGGCCACGGAAGCCAGAACCATGGGGCGCGAGCACGAGAGCCTCGCCGCTGCCTCCGGTTTGTTGACTCTACGAACCACTACCGCTACATGGGAAAACAGAAACATGAGAAATCAGGGACAGGCGGAATCAGTTAAACTGCGGGGCGGGCAAGCGAGCGCGGGGACAGGCGCGCGCGTACCAGGAGAGGAAGAGGGATCCACATCAGCAAAAGCAGCCGCTGCCTGGGTTGGCAGACGCGGGCGGCGCGAGCGGCTCACGGCGACGGGGCGCGCGGCCATGGCGATGGAGAGCATGGTGGAGCGGCCGAGTGGAGGAGCGACGGCCAACGACGACGAGAGTGTGTGGAGGATTGAGTCGTCGTCGAAGACTCGAAGTGGTGGTGGTGACACTGACACGAACGCAAAGATATTCCTGGGCCCAGTGATGACGGGCCTGGACTGGATCCGAACTAAACCTGACAGACCATGGGTGTGGACGGCGGCCCAAATGCGTCCAAAGCCCAGACGGCGCCGAAAAAAATCTGCGAGGATTTCCATATAGACACCTAACATGTATACTATTTATATGACATGGATTTATGCATAAAAATCCAATACATAGAAGTAGTTGAAAAAAAATATATAAATTTAAGAAGATCATAACTCTCTCAGATATTTAGATGATTGCACGTCAACAAGTGTTATCAATTCACGACATGTGCTTATGGCCACTCCATAAGAACTCCGTGTAAATCTTTTTTCCCCCAACAGCACAACGCATGCTTCAGAGTTGAGTTAGACTACTGTATTTGTCAGGATCTTTACTTAATAAATAATAATATAATAAATAATTATTACTATTAAGCTATTGATATTGAATACTGAATGAATATAGATATTGATTGCAGTAATGACTATGTAGATTGATACTGTTGAATGTTATATGAATACGGAGGCATGTTATTCTAGAGCCCGAACATGTATTGAAATATTTGAATTCATAAATCTTATTTGGTTAGATGTTTTTGTATAATTAATTAAAAACCAATGCTTTATAAAATCGCTAAATAAAATAGCTTTCGCTATATCTCATTATAACTTTTGAAGAATGTTGTTACTAGATGTGGTTAGAGCATATTCAAATGTCTCTTTTAAACTCACTCTCTAAATCATTATTTGAAAAGTCATTTGAATAAAAAATATTCTCTATATCTATTTACCCTCCACAACTCTGTTATATATCTTGTACACATTCTAAATCAAATTAGAATGTCTATTAGAAGACGTTCTCTGTGTTTAGCTTGTAAGAAAATCAAATTAGAAGATAACAATATTTAAAGATCTAATTAAAGAACACGTTGAAAATGTCTATTCTTATCAACTAGAAAGAGTATAAAGAATCACTGGAGCTGTTCTTGGCCAGTGATTTGGGGCGAGTTTAGATCCAATGTCTAATTGCCTGCTAGCTAAAAATTAACTCAATTAGTTTTCGTAAATTTAAATGGGCGGACTAATAGGTAAGCTAACTTTTTATACAAGTCTTTAGCTAATTGTTAGCCAACTAAAAAGTTACCATAGCTAATTTAAATTTTTTTTAGTCCATCTAGCAACTAGTCGTGTGTATCAAACGTGCCCTTCAACATCTAAGAAGTACAGTAGAATCCAAACGCTTCAATGTCGTATAATCTAGCATAATAAGGACCGAGATTGGACTAACAATGTCGAGTACTCCTATATATTGCCATTCTAAGGTTATCTTCGACAAAAACGCCTAAAATACAAGATACATTCGTCTTTTAAATAACGCTACAGGTAAAAGTTCAATATATATTCGACATCTTTTTCAACAACAAGACCCAAAAAAGAATCATTTCTACAAATGGGTTTATAGGAGAAATGATGTTTATATTTGGGTTGCGTCTCTCAGGCCACTTAAAATAGATCTCTCGTATAGATACTCTGTTGAAAGCTGATTTTAGATGTCTTTGTATTCATTTTGGGTTTGGGTGCCCGTATCTCGTTGGAGACGGTCTAAGGGGGTGTTTGGTTTTTTAGTCGCTCCTAAAATTCATGTCACATCGAATATTTAGATACTAATAAGGAGTATTAAATATAGATTAATTATAAAATCAATTACATAGATGGAGGCTAATTTGCGATACGAATTTTTTAAGTCTAATTAATCCGTCATTAGCAATGTTTACTGTAGTACCACGTTGTCAAATCATGGAGTAATTAGGCTTAAAAGATACGTCTCGTAAATTAGTCACAAGTTATGTAATTAGTTTCGTAATTAGTCTATATTTAATACTCTATGTATATGTCTAAACATCGATGTGACGGAAATTTTAGGAGGCAGTCTAGAAACCAAACATGCCCTAATTCTAATTTCTAGCCCGTCTCTTCTTCCTCGTGCGGTCGTGCGCCCCCGGTCAGGCACAGTCGCCGGCGCAGGCGGCGGTACACCTCTACGATCTCGCGGCGCGCTGGATTCGCAGCCTCGCATCGTGAGCGGCCTGTTTGGGAGCTCCGGCGAATCGTTTGGGTTGCGGACTGGGTCCTCCTCCTCGTCCCCCTCCCGATGGGGGGCTGGAACCGGTCGCGGCATGTGAGGTGGCACCGCGACCGCCCGCGCCGGCCTCCGCTCCCTCCGCCTGATTACGGTACGGACGGTACATCTCCCTCGTTCCTCGATTTGGGTGATGCTAGCCCGTAATCTCTTTGGGTAGGATTGGATTCAAATTTGTTTCGTCTAGTTAGGTTCTTGGTAATTCTAGTTGAACAGAGATTTAGTGACTCCGTCATTAATTCGAGCTTAGAATCAGAGTTATTGATGCAAATGGTCTGCTGTCTGAAGATTTCTCGTGTTGTACATTTTTCTTACTTTGCGAAATGTTATACTGAAATGTCAGAAGAGAAAATGCTTGTAGCTTTGGAAAATGCACCTGTTGGAGATAGCCATTCCAATTTGTATATTTGGGGGAATGGAAGTAGGGAGGTTACTGCAATTGCAAGTGTGCAAGTTTTAGTAATTGCAGATGATTTTTCCAGCCACTGTCTGTACAGTATCATCAGTTCCAACAAGAATAGGGATTCGATTAGTAATGAAAGGAATTTAACAAATTAGTATCTTAAATGAAGATACTTAGTATTTCAAATTAGAGTATCCAAAATGCTGTGGGGTGTTGGTTTAAATGTTTTGAATTTTATCCTGAACTGTAGCTGGTACAATATTGACGGTTCCTTTTGGTGACGTAGCTGCTTACCTTTAGAGAGAATGCTGCCATTTTTTCATAATCTTCATCCAAAATTCTGTATGTACAAGTTTCTTTATCCCAGCTCGAATGCCATACGCTGGCATGGCATTGTGAGCTTGGCTTATGAGTTATGAAAGAACCACATCACAGCTTGAGGTTTTACGTCAAACATTACAGCTTGAGGTCTATTAGCTTGTAATCCTAGAAAGTTGGGTTATGTAGATAAGATGAAATGGTATCTAGAGTTAGCTTTATCCTTTAGACCTTTAGGGATATGGTTTTGTAATAGAGTTAGTGTTTTGCTTATCATTCTCATTACTGGTGATATATTCCTAGGGTACAAATCAAAAAAGAAAAGGTGAAAGTATATAAAAAGAAAAATTGTGGGGAGTACTCTTGCCATCACCAGTGAGCTAGTTTTGCAGTTGCCAAGCAAGCTTCTTTATTTGAATTCTAATATCAGTTTCATATACACAGGACAGGAGCACTGCTCAGTCCCATTATGGGAAAGGGAATTCTGCAGTTATGTTGGCAACATTTCTTGGCAAAGGTTCTGCGAAAACAAGCGATATATTTCAGTATGTAATATCCTTGAGCACTGGGATGATTCAGGAGCCTTTGAGAATTTTCAGAATTCAAAGGCAAGATTCTGGGCTCACTATCATGGCCAACCTTCTGATATTTCTTTGCCAGACCCTGATATGTACATTGACAAGGTCGACCATCGCTGCAAAGTTGACCCTGAGTTGGTAGCTGACCTGGATAAGGTACGGGTACCATTTGAAGTGGATAATAATTCTGGCCTGGCTACTGGATCGACCAATGCCAGGGCAGATAAGAACCAGTGCGGAAACTGGGATATCTATGTAGAAAAACCATCTGAAGTCAATAGGTGGGACTGGGAGGCTAACTCAAAACCCGACTTGAGTTGGGGAGTGAAGAATGAATCTTCCAGTATATGGGGTAAGAGCAACTCAGGTTGGGGTGATGCTCTGGAGAAACGCAATTGGCGTTGCTCGAGCAACGACCATTACTCATCAAACAATAGAAATAGCGACTTTTATGGTGGATCCAACAATAGATACCAGCAGGAGGATCCAAGTCACACATCTGGAAGGAAACGGAACAGCGGAGAGTACTTCCAGCAGAGGAACAACAAGCATAGGAGACAGGATGAGCGTTACCAAAGAAGCAGTTGGCAGGATCACAGGGGAAGAAATGATGAATGGCGTCCATGGCACTAGATGACTTGCAAAAATGGTTATTTGGGAAGAAGTGGCTCTTCATTTTGTGGCAAAATCGTGAAGGCCTTGTTCGGTTCGGTGGGGATTGGATGGGATTGAGGGGGATTTTATCCTCTACAAGTCAAAATCCCCCTCAATCCCCTTTGATCCCCTCCAATCTGCTTGGATTGCTGATTAACTGAACAAGTCTGAAGAAATTTTGGTGAAAGACCAGTAGGTTGTAGCTTTTGTTTTGACAGTTGCTGGGCTACTGGCAAAGTGGTGCCTGTAATGTGATGTTTTTCTTTTGATGTTATGGGAGCATGGCTGCTAGCTTGTTACCATTTCAGTGCAAAGAAATGTTCTCCACCTGGTTGTACTTCTCCATTAACACAGTGGGTTACAATTCACAAAGTTTAGAGATCTGCCAATACAATTCGCATATTCTGAAATGTACCATTATAAATTTCTGTTTCCCTCAGCAATGCCATTTTCTACGTCTTCCAGCTGCTTGGGCCCACTGGCAGGCGTATGTGTACTGTATGTCTTTCCGTATGGATGTTTTTGCCCCTGTTCCATTGTGAAAGGAGCCTGCGCCCGTGGCCCTAGCTCGCACTCTCTTCTTCCTCTCGCTCACTCGGTCTCTCTTCTTCCCCGCCCTCACAAATTGGCAGAGATGTGGAGATTTTAGCCACTTTGCAAAAACTTGCAAACTGGCAGAGATTGGAGAAGATGGTGAGAGAGCTCCACCTAGGAACAAGGCTAACAAAAGGTACCCTTCTGTCCACTAAATTACATCACCTGTTTTTTACTACAATATATATAATGTTACCTTCACAATGTAGGAAAGAAGCTCCAACAGAGGAAGCTGGTCCCTCCCAAGCCAAGAAAAAGATAGTTCAGAAGAAGGGCACCCCCAAAGAAGAAGGCACCCATCAAGAAGAAGCTGAAGAAGGCTACAACCAACCCACCTACTACAGTTGTTAGTACTTAGTAGCATCAGGAGGCTGGTCTATGAAGACTAGAGCCTGCGAGCAGCTTATGATCTGCTTTTGTAATAAATTTAGAACTTGTATGCTGGTATGATCTGCTTTTGTGAGATGTGGCTTTGGAACCTAGTAGTTGGTATGCTGGAACCTAGTGGTTGTGAACCAAGGGTGTTAAGAACTTTTGTACTGATATGTTGTTGCTCAGTTCTATCAATGAAATGACAGATATGGTCTAAGTTTGTGATTCCAACTTGTGATAGCCAATATGGCATATACATGGTACATGTTCTGGATTTCAACTTCTGATGGCCTATATGACATATATATCTGTTGGAACAAACAATAGCATTTCAACAGAACACAAGATGTGAATTGATACCATCAGAACACACATTCATTTCACCTTTCCCTTCAATTTTATGGTAACATACACCCACACAGACACACATCAGCCATCCAACACACACATTATTAGCTGTTCACTTCCACCTACCAGCAACAACGACACTAATCAGGACACCTACAAAGCCTACACACACACACACACACACACACACACACACACACACACATTAGCCGTTCACTTCCACCTACCAGCAACAAAGACAGCAATCAGGACACCTACAAAGCCTACAAACACAGGCGCTACAACTGAAGAATCGAGCACAATCTGCAACTTCCTCGTGTCCAGTTCAGGCTTCAGTTCAGGATTCAGTCCAGGCTTCGGTTCAGCAGGTTGCACCTTCAGTTTCCAAAGCTCAGCTACAACAATATCCAGTGTTTGCTTGACCTCTTGCAATTCTTCCTTCAATTCGGCGTAACAATCACTTGATGCATCCTTCCCCGTCTGCAACCGGCGTTCCCGTGCTTCCAAGGCCTCATACTCCAACTCAGAGCGGATGAAGCCACAGGTAGTAGGATCACCCTGCATTCAAAACAGAGTGTGTCAATCAGAGTAGCATCGAGACACAGTGAGGTCGACAATGTCAAGAATCCTAACCTTTATGTTGTACGGGCACTTGACGTACCACTCGTCCTTTGTCGCCGGCTGCTTGCTCTGGATCCGGACCAAAGGAACATGGCAAAAGGAGCACTCCCTTCTGCCGCTAGCCGTCGCGCTCGAGCCCGTCGAAGTTAGCTTCATTGGGCTTCCAGTCCACTTCCCGACTTCCTGGCTATGGCTTCAAAAGCTGGGCGCAGACAAGGAGCAGAGCCTCGAGCTCGAGAGCACCAGCCGCAGCTCGCCGTGGCAGTCGGATCCGGCGAGGGCTACAGTCTAGGGTTAGGGTTCTCCGAGGCTGGAGAAGAGCACGGGCGGGGAAGAAGAGAGACAAAGTGAGCGAGGCTATGAGGAGGGTATAGGGCCAGGGGGAGATTTAACTTTTTACCATTATAAGAATCGCCACCTCCTGAGATCTCACTTCAACGGATGACAATACGATTTTAGCACGCAACGGAGAGAAGAGATACAGAAATGCCACATTTGCACTCGTGGCACGACAGCGCGTGAGTCCACGTCGGATCCGAGGCAGCAAGGGGTGGCAAATGGCCACGGCTGCCCCTGCCCTCTGCTGCTAACCCAGGCGGGCCGCTGAAAGGACCTAGGATGCCGCCTAGAGGGGGGTGAATAGGCGTTTCTGAAAATTAACACCTTTAAATGCGGAAACAATTAGAAAGGGGAGTTTCCAAAATGGAAACTCCAAATTAAGAGTACTACCACCCCTCACAAGTTAGCCACAAAGTAAACAAGGTATAAAGAATATATCTAGAAGCTACAACCCTGCAACACCAAGTTAGAACAGAGAATAAATATTTTCAGTGCAGGCTGGAAATACCGGACGTGTCCGGTATGAATACCAGACGTGTCCGGTATACACGATTTCTGCAGATCGGCCCCGAACTTGCTCCTTTCGATTTCTATCTTCAAACCAAACTGCAGGCACCTAATGGAGATGACAATATACACAGAGAACCTGCAGAACAGCTAGAGCAACACAAATATCAAATGAAATGCGAATTAAGACACGATATTTGTTTTACCAAAGTTCGGACTCGTTTGAGTCCTACTCTCCGTTGAGGGGGCTGCGGGCGACCCAGCGAAGGTCAGCCCTAGAGGATACCACGAAGGTCACTCTAGCCAGAGTCTTTTCCAACTCCTTTTCCTCCTTCCACTAAATGATTCCGAGGCGGCGGAATCGACCGTTACAAACTTTCCGAAGCAACCACAATCTCTCGGTTGCTCTCCGGCGACGCCTAGCCGTCTAGGACCGAAGAGTCCAAGAGTAACAAATGCGAATCACGAGATTGACAATATGCACAAGTGCTCAAGTGGTGGCTTGCTCTCTTTTTCAAATTCTCTCTTAACCCACAAATTGATTTTGCAATTTGGATCACACACTCACTAAGAGAGGGTTTGGGAGAGTTGGTAAGGCTCAAAAACGTGTGTCTATCTCAGCAGAATCAGCAGCCTCCAAAGGTGGAGGCTTGGGGGTATTTATAGCCCCCTTGAAAAACTAGCCATTTTATAGCCGTTGCAATACCGGACACGTCCGGTATGCATACCGGACACGTCCGGTATGACTCATACTGCGCCAACGGTAACTAAGTTACAGTGAAGTTGTGAGGCGTCGGAACTCCCGAAGAACGCCGGGACTTCCGACCATCGGAACTCCTGACTCAAGTCGGAACCCCCGACCCTCAGTAATTTTGAAAAACATGTAACTGAGTTAGAGTTATTGAGGTGTCGGAACTCCCGACATATGTCGGAACTCCCGACCGTCGGAACTCCCGACTTACGTCGGAACTCCCGACCCTCACGGCTTTTGAAAACTAGCCGTTGGCTTCTGGTCATCCATATCGGACACGTCCGGTATGAATACCGGACACGTCCGGTATGACCAGGACAGTGAACCCTCCAAGTCGGTCGAAGTGCGACACGTCGGAACTCCCGACCTATGCCGGGACTCCCGACCGTCGGAACTCCCGACCTACGTCGGAACTCCCGACGAACCAACCCGAGAACAACAGGTTTACAGCTGCTGGACAAATACCGGACACGTCCGATATGAATACCGGACACGTCCGGTATTGCCAGACCAGCAAGAAAATCAGTTAGCACTTTTGTCGCTCAAATACTCAAAACTCACATGGGTTGGCTTGAGCACTTATGAAACATTATCTATCAACATGATGCATCCCTCTTAATAGTACGGCATACCTATTAAACTCAAGATAAACGGAAATATGAATTTGTACCACTTGAGTTGTTCTTTTTGAATTGATGCCGTCCCTTCCAATCTTCATCAAGTAAGGGTGCTAAAATGTTGATGTTGATCTTTTCACTTGAGCATAGCCATCTTGAGCATGTGACTTGATTCCATTCATCAAGTTTGAATAATCCCAAATGTATCAAGTCACTTCCATCAAATACTTCATTATAGATTTGATCCTTCACATCAATATGACCATCTTAGCTTGATTAGTACCTCAACTAAATGCAAGTACTTTCTTCTTCACCCTAGCTAGGTTCTTCGGCCGCCAAGCCGTCGCTTGCCCTTCACCCTTGCTTAGTACCTCGAAGCCTTTCCTTGCTATCTTCACCATCTCAAGCCATCAAGTCACATCTTGTGTTGAATCATCCATTCATATGTATTGTTATCTTTTTTATTTTAATTTAGCAAGCTTCAAATATGAGACCATTCCATATGCAATCCCTCATGTCTCATTAACTAATAATCATGAGCTTGCTTTCACATAGCACATGGAAATCCCACAGGAAATAAGCCTTCACATGAATTCCATTTGCATTGTTGTCTTGTGCTTGAACTAGATTATTTATACAACAACACGTCATTTTGGCTTTCATTAAGTACCTGTGAGATAACCTATTACCTGTTCACACTTAGCAAACAGGTTAGTCCTTTAATCACGTTGTCATTCAATCATCCAAAACCCACTAAAGGGCTAGATGCACTTTCAATCTCCCCCTTTTTGGTGATTGATGACAACCCGATTAAAGCTTACAAAAAGATATAAACAATTAGACTTTTGGATTCAATGATTTATGAGAGGCTCCCCCTTAATGTGTGCAATATGAATTGAATTCATAAATGACCTCAAATGTCAATTTGCACATACTAAAACATATAAGAGACCCCCTTAAATCATTGCATCCGTGGGGTGCAAGTGTGTGTCAAAATAAAAAACCGTGATGCATATGACATGATATATCACACAAGACTAAATAGAAAGCATCACACCATACAAAGTCACTCTAAAACATGCATGGTCCTTATGAAAGTAAATACATCATATATATCACACACATAGCACTCATCACAAAGATTTCTCAAGTCATATCTCTCCCCTTGTCATAGCTAGTCTCCCCCTTTCATAGCTAGACACAAGGTTGCACTCTTGAAGCTTTAAACATATCTCTCCTCCTTAAGCTTTAATCATATCTCTCCCCCTTTGTCATCTATCGCCAAAAAGGGTCACATAAAGCACAAAGGGTGCTTAAGGTTCAAACTTTGTATTAATCTCTCCCCCTTTGTATTAAACTCTACCCCTTTGTCATGGTGTGGGTCATATTACTTGTCACTCCCCCTTTGTCATATTAAAGAGGTTGTACTTGTCACTTGCTTGCAATTTAAAAAGATCAAGTACATGGGTTCACTAGCTCATGAACAAACTCATACACTAACCACTAGGTCATATAATCATTCAAGCAATAGTGGTAGTCTATGAATCTAAAAATTTTCATTTGTAATGCATGATCCTATAAGTATGTACTATATGCACTAACCGCATACTAGTAAGGGATGAAAAATGATCATGCACAATACAATGATACCTTTGCTATGTTGGAGAGGAAGATAGTCATATAGATTTCAATTCATTTCTCCAATAGCACCATGAAGTCCAATTATAAGCTTGGTGAAGACCAATAGATACCCATTCTTTGAATTCCTATTCTTCACCCATATGAATTGAGAATCACTAATGATCAAGTGCACTCTTCTTGTTGTGGTTGGCTTGCTTCTTCTTTGATCATTGCTTGCTTGAGAGAACTAAAAGATGCACCACTTGTAATACCACTTGAAATTTTATGATACCACTCGAAATTCATGACTTGTTCTCTTTTGGGTGTTGCTTGCTTTTTAGACCAATCTCCTGATTTTCTTGAACCAAGTACCTCAAATGTCCCTTTAGATTACCACTTCGATTTTAGCCATCTAAGCCTAGAGCGAAGTGACCTCTCTCCAAAGAACCATCCTTGATACTCACTTGAAATAACTTGAAAGAACATCACTTGATCCACTTGAAAGATTTTGTTTGATTGATCCATATTTTTGGACTTAATTTGATGAATAACTTTGAATCATTCTTTAAGTCATTTTCTTTCTACTTGTTTAAGTCCTTTTCTTTCTATCAAAAGATCTCCAATTATCACTAGAATTTAAACTCCATCTTCATCTTGATCTTGGTCTTGATCTCTAGATTGAGTACCAAATGTGTACTAGATACACTATTCAAACATATTGTGTTGTACTCATCATTTGTCATGCTTCTATCTCAAACCAAAACCAAAACATAGGTACCTCAATCACTTATAGATATGATTCTAATTTGAGGACCTTTGAATCTAAGTGACTTTTGATCAATCCAATAATTGTCACTTTCCTGATAGATTCTGTACTCTTCAAAGAATAAATCATATCTCCCAAAGTACATATCCAAAAACCATGAAATTTGGTGAAGATGTGACACACTAAGTCTTCTAGTAGCTGTAAAAATTTGAGCTTCTTTTGACTTCTATATTGCTACCAGATTTTACATCTTTCCACACTGCTACATGCTAAAAACTGCTGCACTATAGCTGACAAGATCTACTCCAAATCCGAAGTATTACTTATCCAAATCTCATGAAATTTGCACAGCAACTAATACCATAAGTGTAGAGCATGCAGACCAAATTTCAAGCCAATACAAATAGATTTGATTACTCAAACATGTCTATGATCACTGCTAGCTCAGATATTCAATATTGGATAGATTTCAATAATTGAGCTATTTTTCTCCAAATTGAACCAAACTTGAAATCAACTTGTTTGAATACTCTCACAAGACATATGTCCATTCAAACCACTTACTAGAAGAAATCTTATGAACATATCCAATCAAACCAACTTCAAACTTGATTACTTAAGCATTTAATCCATTCAAACATCTCATAGCAAGCAACATATGCATATATATCCAATTCAATTAACTCATATGCACCCAAATAAACTTTGATCAACAAGAGATATATCTTGATAGCTTATGATCATCTTTGTAAGCTTCAACTCCACTTATTTGTAGGCCTTCAAATATATCAATAAATTCCCACAACTTGAATATGGCACTTGTATATTGATAGCATATGGACTTCACTCAATTTTGACTTGGCATTGGGATTGAATTGCACTAGGCTTCAATACTTGACTCAACATAAGATGAACAATAATAATTCCATTGAATCAAGTCTCCAATGCTATGGTACCTACAAACGATCATCCACTTTTTGATGGTACCCAAACTAGTTTGAGTCCTCTCATGTTAGACGCAACATACTTAGGCATAGCCTTAGTATGAATAGCAGAATTTTTTGCAATACTAACCAATAAGGTACCATAACAAACCTTCCTAGGCATAATATTAGCATCAATTGAAATAGGCTTAGGATTCTCACTTAGGGGACATGAATTAGCCAAGAATTAATTTTCTCTTTTTTTTAAAATATTTGGCAAATTTATGATTTTCAAAACTTGAGAGAGATTTTAGAGGGACATATGGATTTTTATGGACTTGATAGAACCATGTCCCATGTGATTAGGCAAATAATCAACCAAGGGTAGCAATAATCACAATATGACATTACTAGGTCACAAAGACCCAAAAACCACATGATTTTCAAAAACCACACCACCTACACATGCTAGTTAGGGATTTTGAAAAACATCTATCCTATATCACACAAATGCACACACTAGCATATAAAGGGCCTTAGATGCACTTACAATGCATGTATGTAAATACATACCTTTGCCTTGAGCCCACAATATCACCACTGAGATAATACATGGCATGACAACATCATGTTGACCTCACTTGTCAAATAATCATACCATATATGAAATCAATTTTTATCTAAAGGACTACAAATAATGCTAGATAAATTTGTTAGTCCACAATGGTGCAAAATAGAAACTGAGCTCCCCCTAAATAAGTACCACAAGTAATTTGAATGACTTTCAACAAGCACTTTATTCTTTTAAGAATTTGGGAGTCAATTTTCTATTTTGACCAACACAAAGTAATTTGCCATATTTAAATTTCGTTGAGACATACTCACAACCCACTTAGGTTTGATAGATCACAAGCTTCTGAGCAAATTAAGGATATATGAAATCATATGGATCAAACCTCAATTGCATCCCAATTAGTGCTCTGGTTCCTGCCATACCGGACACGTCCGGTAGGCATACCGGACACGTCCGGTAGGTGCAAGACAAAAACAATTGAAGCGCTGCTTGTGATTCTTTGTTTTAGCTCTAGTACTTCTTGTATGCCTGCATCTGAACAAATGCATTGCTCTACTAGAGAGCCATTAAAAGCATCACATGGCAAACATGATAATTATTAAATGAAACTAATTAGCCACTTCCAATTATTTCACTAAATATGCTTATTTGTGAGCCATTGAGCACTAAACACAAAGTGGCTATCCTATAAGGTTTTTAGGTACTTGTTACCAATGGTAGAGATGAAGTAAACGATATGGTCATTGATTTATCATCGGGTCAACCATATATGAGATTATGATAAGAATTGATTGATAGATTGAGTGAATATTTTCAATTTACTTGCTCAACCACCCCGAAAGCTTCATCTCATCACCAAGTACCTACATCATTAACCTAAGCACACTTTGGTACCCAACTCTTGTTGGGTCCTTTTGAGTTAGTCAACAAGTGCTTAGGTACCCAAATGGCTTTAGCACTAGTTTGTGGTGAACACATCACCTTGCTAGTGCTAACTCCATTTGTGGTCTTCCTAAGCATATCATTATAAACAAATGTGTTCGGCTTATGAGCATTACCATTTGGGCATTCATAGCTTAGATGCCCCTTTCTTCCACAAGCATAGCATATGCGACCTTTGTTTGCTCTATGCTTGTTTTGCTTGTATGGACATCCATCAACCTTGTGGCCCATCTCATTGCATCCATAGCATCTTCTTGTTGCAACTTGGGCTTCCTTTCTTGCCTCCTTGTACATTGGGCATTTCTTGGTTGGATGCCCCAATTTCTTGCTCATGAGACAAGTGCTTTGTCCATCACTTTTCTTTTGGTTGGCCAACTTGTTTGAGGCCTTTTGTTCGGCCACTTCACACTTGTTGGCCCAACTCTTGTGTGGACACATGACCCACTCATGTCCATTTAATCCACAACCATAGCATAACCTTTTTCCATGTTTCTTGCTCTTGGTTGTGTTGGCCTTGCTTGAGATGTGATTCTTTTGTTGGGTTTTGGAGGAAGCACGGTTTGAACCCTTCTCAAGCTTCTTCACCATGTTAACACGGTTATCTTGAGAAGGTTGTGCTCTCTCCTTACCCTTCAATCGAATCACATCATTTCTTAGCCTTTCCACTTCTTCCTTAAGCTCTATATTTTCTATAAATTTTTGCTCAATCGAAGATTGGCTTGCTTGAGAAGCACACTCATTAGTACAAGAAATATTCAATTGAGATTGTGTACAAGTGAGTGTGTGAGTGGGAGGTTGAGATGATTTTACCATTGTAATCACAACCTCATGAGCCACCTCAAGCATGATGCTTGATTCTACTAATTCTTCATGAGAGCACTTGAGATGAACATAGTTTGGTTGTAGCACATTATATTTGCTTGAGAGTTCATCTAATTTTGCCTTGAGCTCAAAGTTTTCCTTCTCTAGTTGTGAAACACTAGAAGAGGAGTTAGTAACTAAAGCATGCTCAATTGATAATTTTTCATACCTCTCATTTATGGCCTTTAGCTCTTGCAATTTGGAGATGAGAAACTTTTCTTGATTTTGAAGCGATTGCTCTTGCTTCTCAATCTCTTCTTCAAGCTCATCATTCTTTTCAACTATCTTCATGATGATGAACTTGTCTTTATGGTTGAGATGATCAAGGTTGTAGTTGTCTTCAACTTCAACATCACTCTTATCTTGATCATCTACTTGTGCTTTCTCCTTTTCTTGATCTTTCTTGTTATTCTTCTTCTTGCTTTTCTTGGCCATGAGACACAAGTGATGAGTATCATGAGATACTGAGGTTGACTCATCACTTGGTCGCCATCGGGCTTGAGCATCGCTGCAAACAGCTGCTTGCTGGTCTGCTGCCTCAGCCATACCAGACACGTCTGGTAGGCATACCAGACACGTCCAGTACATGCAGGCAGACAGCAGGTCATGCGCTGCTTGCACTTCTTGCTCCGGCTCGGCACTCTTGAGGTTTTGTGAGGCTTCTTCGCTGTATGAAGACACAATGGACATACTTTCCATTGACTCGATCTCAAGTGCATCATCACATTTGGATTTTCCATATAAATAAAAAAGTCTAGTCCAAATGAGATGAGCACTCTCCGGAGGTGGTTGTCCATTGAATATTGCCTCATCTTGAACCTCTACACTTAATGTACTCAAAATAATATTAATAGCTTGAGCATTGAGTTGCACGCATATCTCTTCCTCTTTTGATAAATTTTTGTAGTTGCTCCAATCAACTATAGAAAGAGGTATGCTTGCATCCACAATATGCTCAACAAGAGGACTAATATCTCTAAAAGCATTGAGTACATGTATTGACCAAGGTAGAAAGTTTGAACCATCATTTTGGAGAAGCACCGGCTCCAACTCGATAGGCGTCGACATCCTTTTCTCACGGCGGTGAAGCTTTAGGTGAGAACCTCGCTCTGATACCAATTGAAAGGACCTAGGATGTCGCCTAGAGGGGGGTGAATAGGCGTTTTTGAAAATTAACACCTTTAAATGTGGAAACAATTAGAAAGGGGAGTTTCCAAAATGGAAACTCCAAATTAAGAGTACTACCACCCCTCACAAGTTAGCCACAAAGTAAACAAGGTATAAAGAATATATCTAGAAGCTACAACCCTGCAACACCAAGTTAGAACAGAGAATAAATATTTTCAGTGCAGGCTGGAAATACCGGACGTGTCCGGTATGAATACCGGACGTGTCCGGTATACACGATTTCTGCAGATCGGCCCCGAACTTGCTCCATTCGATTTCTATCTTCAAACCAAACTGCAGGCACCTAATGGAGATGACAATATACACAGAGAACCTACAGAACAGCTAGAGCAACACAAATATCAAATGAAATGCGAATTAAGACACGATATTTATTTTACCGAAGTTCGGACTCGTTTGAGTCCTACTCTCCGTTGAGGGGGCTGCGGGCGACCCAGCGAAGGTCAGCCCTAGAGGATACCACGAAGGTCACTCTAGCCGGAGTCTTTTCCAACTCCTTTTCCTCCTTCCACTAAATGATTCCGAGGCGGCGGAATCGACCGTTACAAACTTTCTGAAGCAACCACAATCTCTCGGTTGCTCTCCGGCGACGCCTAGCTGTCTAGGACCGAAGAGTCCAAGAGTAACAAATGCGAATCACGAGATTGACAATATGCACAAGTGCTCAAGTGGTGGCTTGCTCTCTTTTTCAAATTCTCTCTTAACCCACAAATTGATTTTGTAATTTGGATCACACACTCACTAAGAGAGGGTTTGGGAGAGTTGGCAAGGCTCAAAAACGTGTGTCTATCTCAGCAGAATCAGCAGCCTCCAAAGGTGGAGGCTTGGGGGTATTTATAGCCCCCTTGAAAAACTAGCCGTTTTATAGCCGTTGCAATACCGGACACGTCCGGTATGCATACCGGACACGTCCGGTATGACTCATACTGCGTCAACGGTAACTAAGTTACAGTGAAGTTGTGAGGCGTCGGAACTCCCGAAGAACGCCGGGACTTCCGACCATCGGAACTCCTGACTCAAGTCGGAACCCCCGACCCTTAGTAATTTTGAAAAACATGTAACTGAGTTAGAGTTATTGAGGTGTCGGAACTCCCGACATATGTCGGAACTCCCGACCGTCGGAACTCCCGACTTATGTCGGAACTCCCGACCCTCACGGCTTTTGAAAACTAGCCGTTGGCTTCTGGTCATCCATACCGGACACGTCCGGTATGAATACCGGACACGTCCGGTATGACCAGGACAGTGAACCCTCCAAGTCGGTCGAAGTGCGACACGTCGGAACTCCCGACCTATGCCGGGACTCCCGACCGTCGGAACTCCCGACCTACGTCGGAACTCCCGATGAACCAACCCGAGAACAACAGGTTTACAGCTGCTGGACAAATACCGGACACGTCCGGTATTGCCAGACCAGCAAGAAAATCAGTTAGCACTTTTGTCGCTCAAATACTCAAAACTCACATGGGTTGGCTTGAGCACTTATGAAACATTATCTATCAACATGATGCATCCCTCTTAATAGTACGGCATACCTATTAAACTCAAGATAAACGGAAATATGAATTTGTACCACTTGAGTTGTTCTTTTTGAATTGATGCCGTCCCTTCCAATCTTCATCAAGTAAGGGTGCTAAAATGTTGATGTTGATCTTTTCACTTGAGCATAGCCATCTTGAGCATGTGACTTGATTCCATTCATCAAGTTTGAATAATCCCAAATGTATCAAGTCACTTCCATCAAATACTTCATTATAGATTTGATCCTTCACATCAATATGACCATCTTAGCTTGATTAGTACCTCAACTAAATGCA